>NW_026732390.1:517500-660631 GCF_028476545.2 Physella acuta
CAAAATCAAACAACTGCTGTTTTGTAGTTTGTTTTTGGTTGGACAAAGGCTATGGAAGCAAATCCAGAAAATAAAGAAATCAACGGTCTACGTGGCGCATAACAAGTTGACGTGTAACACTGAATAGTGTTGGAGGAAATCCCATACAACACTTGAATTAAGTACGAAGAAAACAAAAGACATGTATAACGTAGAAAGTATTGGTCCTCCCATAACTTATTCATGTATGTGACATGTGTATTTGTATGTCACGTGGCTGTATGTGTCACATAACGTTATGTGCTCTGGAAGAGTCTAACAATTTGCCGTTCTCATATTTTCAGTTCTCCGAGATGGTGTTCACCATGGGCAAACTGACAACTCTTGTTGGCCAAACTCAAGTGGTGAGTGGGTTATCGTTCCTGCTTTGAGCTCTACTTATATATATATATCGGCCTTTATTTGCATGATTTTATCACTATCAAATATAACATTTATACAGGATATGTAATTATTTATAAAATATGCTGTAAGGATTTCACATTTTCAGAATTTTATAGCAAGAAAAAGAAATTAATTTGTAGAAATCGGGTATAAATTTATACAAAAATGTTAAACATGGATTAAATTAAGTTTTAGCTGTTCCATTACAAATGATCTCTAATGACAAATATCTCATGGCAAGTGAACATACGGACAAAAGATACGAGGACAAATAATATCTTGAACAAATGATATCAGGACAAAATACCTCAGGCAAAATATTTCACGACAAAATGTGTATTGCATTTGGTGTGATTTTAGTCGATTTTGACATTTTACTTTCTCGTATATACGAAGTATTGAGAAAGTTTTGTAATCGTGCAAAAAAAAAAAAATCGAGATTTTTACAAATCTCGACCTTTTACACCTCACTGATACGGAAAAACATAATTTTGCAATTTTGTCCGTATGTCTGTGTGTCTGTGTGTGTGTGTGTGTGTGTGTGTCTGTGTGTCCGTGTGTCTGTGTGTAAACACGATTACTTGAGTACCGTTACAGCTAGGTTGATGAAATTTCATATATCAGTATTTTATCAAAATCGTAGATCCGTATCAACTTTTGAGCGATTTCCGATAACCGGAAGTGGTACTTTTTCTACTTTGAATTTTTCTAAAGCCTATAACTTGAGTACTATTTCAGATAGATAAATGAAATTTCACATGTAAGTAAAAGATCTATATCTCTACCTTCTATCAAATTTTGAATAATTTCTGTTGATCGGAAGTAGTAATTTACGCTATTTCTGATTTCTCAAAAAACTAATGTAAATTTAAAAAGTACTAATAATATTGCGCACTATTATGCACATTTTCTTTTGGCGTTCGCTTGATGCGCAATTCTTTTTTCTACGAGATTCTATTTATTTTTAAAAGTTTAAGTAAGTAAAAATCATTTCTATATTCCGAGTTATATAAGAATATTCGAGAAAGTTTAGGGGAGATCACTCCCGGTTTATTTAAATTTATTGTCATTGGGTTTTTAGATAATTTTTACACATATTAATTAGGTGAAAAGGTATTTCGCATAGGTTTGCCACATTATATTAAACATTAAAATTACAATGAGAAGTCAAATATTCGTAGATTAAAACAGTTTGAAAAGGCAATGTAGGTAGCTTGCCGAACATGAGACAACCCTATTTCATCAGGTGTATAAACTAGATAAAAGGGTTAGCTCAGCTATGGATTGAAGGGCTATGAAAACATACCTATGTAGCAATGTAGTCGCTCGTTTTGTTGGCGGACAGGTCCTAGACATGGAGATGTTCGCTCTCCGTGGACAATACAACTGTCATCTTAAGTCGATAATTACATTATGGTCACACTCTAGTGATTTTAATTAAACGACAGTAGTCATTGCGTAGCAAAGCTAATCATAGTGCGCATGCAAACAAACCAGTATTAGTTATGATTACCTAGCTATGGCCTCTTTCGTTACATCACAGAAAGGCATCAGTCCCTATAAGAAGTCAGGTTTACGCAAGACAACATTCTTCAGAGATTTGTTTACGGTACGTTTGTGTTGATGATGCAATCAAAACACAATTTTACTTTACGAACCTGAAAACCCACCTTTTTTAAAACTGGTTCACGTGCTTTTAACATTAATGTGAATAAGGCTTTCATTATTTTACTTGTTATATGCGTTTTCATGTCTTATACATTTCATATAAGATACCATTTAAAAAATCAAATTAAGTTTAGAATATCTCCACAATTACTATGTGCATAAAAAAGTAAATAAAATCCATCTGACAAATTTTTTTTAATGTTAAAATTAACTAATATCATTCTAAAGTCTATGAATATCTTGTTGTGAGATATTTTGTCTGGGACATTTTGCCTGAGATTATATGTCCGATATCATTAGTACTGATATATTTTGTTCATGGAGGTCGTTTGTCCTGAGATTTTTTTGTCTGTGAGATATTTTGTCCCCGTTGTAACTACGCAAATTGGTTTAACCTTTATTTGTGTTTAACTGTTACACTTATCCATGTTTAACTGTTGCCTTATCCATGTTTAACTGTTACCTTATCCATGTTTAACTGTTAATTTTATCCATGTTTAACTGTTGCCTTATGCACGTTTAACTGTTAATTTTATCCATGTTTAACTGTTGCCTTATGCACGTTTAACTGTTACCCTTATCCACGTGTAATTTACATTTCCAGAACATGATGAATGGAATGAAAGAGCTACACAACAAGTGGCGTAATCACACATTAAAGGTGAGTGGTGAATTTCTCACTCAGGAATTTAGGCAAACTCATTCACAACTTTAGGCAAGCTCATTCACAACTTTAGGCAAGCTCATTCACAACTTTAAGCAAATTCATTCACAACTTTAGGGCAAACTCATTCGCAACTTTAGGCAAACTCATTCGCAACTTTAGGCAAACTCATTCGCAACTTTAGGCAAACTCATTCACAACTTTAGGGCAAACTCATTCGCAACTTTAGGCAAACTCATTCGCAACTTTAGGCAAACTCATTCACAACTTTAGGCAAACTCATTAACAACTTTAGGCAAACTCATTCACAACTTTAGGCAAACTCATTCACAACATGTGGCAAACTCATTCACAACTTTAGGCAAAGCCATTAGCTCATTTACATGTGTTTAAAGCATTGGCAAATTCTATGATAATCCTTTCTGACAAATTTGTTCTGACAACATTCTACTGACAACTTTCTACTGACAACTTTCTACTGACAACTTTCTACTGACAACTTTCTACTGACAACTTTTTACTGACAACTTTCTACTGACAACTTTCTACTGACAACTTTCTACTGACAACTTTCTACTGACAACTTTCCACTGACAACTTTTTACTGACAACTCTCTACTGATAACTTTCAATGACAACTTTCTACTGATAACTTTTTTACTGACAACTTTCTACTGACAACTTTTTTACTGACAACTTTCTACTTACAACTTTTTACTTATAACTCTCTACTGATAACTTTCAATGACAACTTTCAATGACAACTTTCTACTGACAACTTTCTACTGACAACTTGCTAACGACAACTTTCTACTAACAATTTTCTACTGACAACTTTCTACTGACAACATTTGAATAAACTTTTTACAACTTCCATTCAAGGGCGGCAATGGTTTTTGGGGAAATAAAAATTTTGGAGACGGCAAAAACACTGACAATACAGGGGTGAGTCAGCACTGACCATAAATGGGGTCAACATTAACGACAGATGGGGTCAACCTTGACCACAGAAAGGGGGTCAACATTGACCATAGATGGGGTCAACATTGACCACAGATAGGGTCAACATTGTCCATATATTGGTCAACATTGACCATAGATGGGGTCAACATTGACCATAGATGGGGTCAACATTGACCATAGATGGGGTCAACATTGACCATAGATGGGTCAACATTGACCATAGATGGGGTCAAGATTGACCATAGATGGGGTCAACATTGACCATAGATGGGGTCAACATTGACCATAGATGGGTCAACATTGTCCATAGATGGGTCAACATTGACCATAGATGGGGTCAACATTGACCATAGATGGGGTCAACATTGACCATAGATGGGGTCAACATTGACCATAGATGGGGTCAACATTGACCATAGATGGGTCAACATTGTCCATAGATGGGTCAACATTGACCATAGATGGGGTCAACATTGACCATAGATGGGGTCAACATTGACCATAGATGGGTCAACATTGTCCATAGATGGGTCAACATTGACCATAGATGGGGTCAACATTGACCATAGATGGGGTCAACATTGACCACAGATGGGGTCGAAATGTGGATAGATCTTCCAGACAACTTGTTTTTTCTAGAATAGAATAGTGCAAAAAATGTGTATTCATGTTACTTATAAATCCATTTTTTTTCATCTTACTCTGCCTACCAAAAGTTTAAATGTGCTCTTTTGTTTATTTTATTAATTTTACGATTGAGTTGTAAGGTACCTGTTATCTAAACATTCTAATACGTTATGTTCTCGCCTTGATCAGAAAAGTTGTAAGGTACCTGTTATCTAAATATTGTAATACGTTATATTGTCGCCTTCATCAGAAAACCCAACCAAACGGTAACATTCAAGCAGCTCACGATGACGTCAATGACGAAGAGGATGCTGGGAGTGTGCAGGAGGTGAGTTTCCATGGCAACATGGCCTTAAATCTTATATGTTGCTGGTGTCTAGGATGGTGTGGTGGCGTGGTATACAAGTGAGAGGTGACAAAGGTGTCTCGTAGCTTACCGCAAAGTTCAGATGTTCAAAAGTTTATTAGAGAATTCTTAAAAATTAAGTGTAAAGTTTCTTTGTGTAGGCTGTGTGTCTTTTAGGGGGAGGGGGATATTGCTTATGGTTAAAAAACAAATTAAACACGTCAAATATCAACAGCTTTTTCCAGTAAAGATTTTTTAGTATAATTAATTATTCCAAACAATTATTTTCTAATGTCGAGTTTAATTCATTATTCTAATCTCCCATTTATAATTATCGAGGTGTATTCATTATTCCTACCTCATTATCCTTTATGTGAACCAACTTGTAACCATATACGTCTTACTGTCAACTCAACTGTTCGTTCAGCCTGCATACAACGACGGCAAAACCAACACACAATATGGCAGCGGGAAGAAGTCGACATGGGGCCAAAATGGAGGCAACAAACAGAACTGGCTACCTAAAAACACAGCTGGGCAGGCGGTAAGTGACGTCATTTTTACGTCAACATTAGAGGGGTGGGGGTATGGTCGAGTTGGTAGAGCACTCAGACAACCTAGCCCATACGCCACCAGGACATACTCCCCATCCTGGAATATATCCCTGGCTGAAAACATTTATACCAAAACAAACCATGCTCATAGGTCCCTCATCCCCTACCCCTACCACGACTCAGGTATAGGCTTACCCCCTCCCTCAATCTGACAAGCCCCAGATCAAAAATCCACTTAACAAAAAGATTGAAGAAAAAAACCACAAGAAAAAAGTCAGAGGAAATTGTCACCGGAAAAAAAAATCACACATGTGTATTTGCATGGAATTTTTTAACACTTTTTTTTTACTTTCTCGTATATACGAAGTATAGAGAAAGTATTGTAATCGTGCACAAAAATCACTTGAAATTTTAACAATTTTCACCGTATTACACCTCAGTCCTTCATCACATCCGAAGTATAGAGGACTTATTTTAATCGGGCAAAAATTATCAATCCAGATTTATCAAAATTAAGAGGTTTTATGCGTAATCCAGTCTGAAAAACTGGGCTTTGCAATTCTGTCCGTATGTCTGTGTGTCTGTGTGTCTGTGTGTGTGTGTGTAAACACGATAACTTGAGTACCGTTACAGCTAGGTTGATGAAATTTCATATATAAGTATTTTATCAAAATCGTAGTTCCGTATCAACTTTTGAGCGATTTCCGATAACCGGAAGTGGTACTTTTTCTACTTTGAATTTTTCAAAAGCCTATAACTTGAGTACTATTTCAGATAGATAAATGAAATTTCACATGTAAGTAAAAGATCTAATTTTCTACCTTCTGTTAAATTTTGAGTAATTTCTGTTGACCGGAAGTAGTAATTTACGCTACTTCCGATTTCTCAAAAAACTAATGTAAATTTTTAAAGTACTAATAATATTGCGCACTATTATGCACTTTTTTTATTTTACGTTCACTTGGTGTGCCAATCTTTTGTCTACGAGATTTTATTCTATTTTTAAAACTTTAAGTATTTAAAATGGATTAAAAATCATGTCTATAGCCCGAGTTCCCATCCCCTGTTGTTTTATATAAGAACTAGGCATGCTGCCCAGCTTCGCTTAGGCTTTCGAAAACATTGAGAATTTGAATGCTTAATTAATTCGCCCGCTGGTCGGTCTACGACCTCAAGAGTTATGAAGAGGTTCCTCCGTGGACATTTTTTTTCGATTTATAGCTCATATAAGGTACCGGTCAGTCGAGGTCAGTTTTGACCCCCTCGTCGTAGACTTTTCGGCCAACCGGCCCCCGTGTTCTGTCGCCCCAAGGCGCCTGCGGCGCCGGGAAGTGCCCTATCGGACACCCGACAATCTAGATCTAGATTCCTAAAAGAATTTTTTTTTTAAGTTTAGCCCGAGCATAATAAAAAAAAATTCATTAACCAAGTTGACTTGGTGTGTCTCGAACCCGCACCACCTGCGTGGTTTAATGTACACTAACATCTCCGCTATTTAGGCACCTTATAAAATACGGAGAATGAAATACGTATTTTAAAATCTTAACTTACACGAATATGCCTATTCTTTCAAATTAATTTTTTTTATCCCAAATTAGCCAGTTTCAAACAAAGATTTTGTATAAAATAAATAAGTCTTGAAATAGTTTAGTCCTAATATAGAAATTTATTTTTGGAATTGATTTTAGAGAGGTTAGAGTCTAAATCTAGATCTTAGCGTCTACGTCTAGATCTAGTTATTGCGTAGATTTAGATTTAGATTTAGTCTAGATCTAGAATATCTAGATCTAGAATCCAAATACATAAAATACATTTTATGAGTTTAGGCCGGATAAATTGTATTGTATACATTTCATAGTGTACGTAGATCTAAATCAAATTTGAATGAAATAGTTCATTTCTTTTTATTCGAAACACGGCAGATGACGTCATTAGTTAATGTATAAGCAATAGTGACGTCACAGTTTTATGCGTTCTTTTTCACATGTATTAATGCTTTTCCGGTTGCATAAATAATACTGTTTCTCTACATTCGAATACGCCTTTATTTTTTATTTTTCTTCTTTAAATAAAATTGTGGTTATACATTTAAAACATCTAACATATTATTTTCAACAAAAGTCCGTAAAAAGTTCTCGATATATCGCTGCCGATTCTGACGTGATGTCCGGCGAAAATTTTTTGCGGACAGACAGAGAGAGAGAGAGAGAGAGAGAGAGAGAGATGTGCGAACGTGGGGATTTATATATTAGGATATTCGAGAAAGTTTAGGGGAGATCACTCCCGGTTTATTTATAAAATATCCAGACAGCTTAATTAAATCAATTTACGATTTATTAAATGTAATGAAAACATTTTAGATTATGTTAGTAAGTTGTATTCGTATGGTAATATCTATAACACACGTAGAAATATTTAGTCTGAAGTATGTAATATATATATATATATATATATATATATATATATATATATATATATATATATATATATAGTGGCAGGAAAAATTATCTCAGACTAAATATCACACATAAATATCTCATGTATAGTGGGCTTTTACCACAACTTTAGTATTGAGCATCTAAACCTAGTATAACTTTCTCTATCTATCCCCTCCCAACCCTCAGCAGACAAGTAACACCCCAGATGGACAAAACCCGCACAATGGGGGCGGGCATTTCCCGAGCCACACGGAAGAACATCAGAAGGTGAGTCACTGTTCTGTGGGGGGGGGGGGGACATATCCCAGGTCAGACCATCACAAGTTGAGTCACTGTTCTATGGCGGTCAGCGATCATCTGATGCCAGACTAAATCTGGACCTTTGCCGATATGGTCAAAAGACCGACTGGACTTAACCTGCTGAGAACATACCCCCATAGTTTTTAACAAACAGTATGCAATGCTGAACTCTACTTCATCTACTACAAAATCACTCTGCCTAGATAGATATGAAACAAGATAGTTAAAGCAATCACATTTTTATATCAACATTTTCACAAAACGAATGTTATACATTACAGACAGTGCTTGTAGATTGATATAGAAAACAACATTTGTTAGCTACTTTTTGTTTAACACGTGACTTCATGTTTTTTTTTAGAAAATGGACATGTTCAAACACATCATGGGAAACGTAAGTTATTGTAAGATGTGCGTAAGCTATAGTAAGATGTGCGTAAGGTATTATAAGATGTGCGTAGGTTATCGTAAGCTGTACGCAAGCTATCGTAAGATGTGTATAAGTGATTTTAAGATGTGCGTAAGTTATTGTAACATGTGCGTAAGTTATTGTAAGATGTGCGTAGGTTATCGCAAGATGTGCGTAAGGTATTATAAGATGTGCGTAGGTTATCGTAAGCTGTAAGCAAGCTATCGTAAGATGTGTATAAGTGATTTTAAGATGTGCGTAAGTTATTGTAACATGTGCGTAAGTTATTGTAAGATGTGCGTAGGTTATCGCAAGATGTGCGTAAGGTATTGTAAGATGTGCGTAAGTTATTGTAGATGTGCGTAAGTTATCGTAAAATGTACGTAAGTTATTATAAGATGTGCGTAAGTTATTGTAAGATGTGCGTAAGTTATCGTAAGATGTGCGTAAGTTATTGTAAGATGTGCGTAAGTTATCGTCAGATGTGCGTAAGTTATTACAAGATGTGCGTAAGTTATCGTAAGATGTGTGTAAGTTATCGTAAGATGTGCGTAATTTATCGTAAGATGTGCGTAAGTCAGGGGTCGGCAACCTGCGGCTCGCGAGCCGCATGCGGCTCTTTTGATATCAAGATGCGGCTCTCCAGCTCCTTGAACAAATACTAATAATCTTAATTAAAAAAATAAAATATTTGAAATAAAAAAATGTTAGTGGCTCTTTAAAACCAGGGAAATTTTGAAAATTGTAACTTCTGGCACTTCCGCTTCAAAAGGTTGCCGACCCCTGGCGTAAGTTATTGTAAGATGTGCGTAAGTTATCGTAAGATGTGCCCGACCTTTATCAGGATTTACGTGTTACAATGTGTGTGTGTAAGAGCATAATACTCAATATTTATTTTTAATAATAAAACAAACTGAAGTTTTTAGATGTGATTTTTACTTTCACATTTTTCCCCAGTTTTCCGCCATGCTGGTTGAGATGGGTAACCTGACAAGTTTGGTCTCTAAAAGACAAATGGTAAACATTTCCCTTTTTGTAAACACAGAGTTGTCTCCCCTTTTTGGTAAACAGAAAAGTTCGCTCCCCTTTTTGTTCACACGTTTCCTTAAGGCAGGGGTTCCCAGCCTTTTTTTTACTCTAGAGCACATTCTAAAATATTGGTAGGGTGGCGGGCACCACCTATTTTAAATCGACAAACTCCTTCCAGAGGCGTAGCGACCCCTCCCGTCACCCGGGGACAAAATTTTCGATTTGCACCCCCCCCCCCTCAAACTTTCGATTTGCACCCCCCCCCCTCAAACTTTCGATTTGCATCCCCCTCTCAAACTTTCGATTCTCTCCCCCCCTCAAACTTTCGATTTCCATCCCCTTCAACCTTTCAATAAGGTTTATGAAAAAAAATGTGTCTCTGTCGAATAGTGAGAGACGGGCACATACGAATCTTTCGGCGGGCGCCATGGCGCCCGCGGGCACAGGGTTGGGAACCCCTGCCTTAAGGCTTGAGGTCGTTTTTGTCGAGTCTTGTTTAGATTAGAACGGCCTCTTGTCGTATGTCAGGACAGATTGTGTTAGTTGGTTATTAGCCTTGTTACATAAGGGCAGATTTTGTTAGTGGGTTATTGGCCTTGCTACTTCAGGGCAGGTTGTGTTAGTGGGTTATTTACCTTGTTACCTAAGAGCAAATTTTGTTAGTGGGTTATTGGCCTTGTTACCTAAGAGCAGATTTTGTTAGTGGGCTATTGGCCTTGTGTACACAACACTGTTCGTTATTCACTGTTTAAATTGAACCACTACACTAACAAATTACACTTTTTTAATCCAACTTGTTTTCTCACTTAAATTTCTAAACATTTTTTTTCAGGACATGAAAACACTTCGGGAACAGAAGGTATTTATTTCCAACAAGTTTTTTTTTTCCTAGTCTAGTTCTGCTACTATTTATAGAACTCAATCATTTCAGAGCTTAGCATGGGGAAGAAATGGTTTGAGGACACTATCGCATTCCACAAAAATTGTGGGGGGCGAGGGTGGATAAAGTGATCAGCTTACAACCAGTTTTCAACCAGGATCCCACGCTATTTTAAAGGGTACCCGGTCAGTTTGCCTGCACCAAAGATGAAGTTGTTTACTGCATGTAACTTTACAAATCGTAAAATCACATTCTCAAAAATTGTAATCACTCAACAATTATTAGCAATAACCATTCCTTCTTCCACAGAGAAATAGCAAAGGATCGACCCCAACTCCCAAAGTAAACAACAACGAATGGAAAGTGGTAAGCCGTTGTATTATATATATATATATATATATATATATATATATATATATATATATATATATATATATATATATATATATATATATATATATATATAGTTTATTGTTTTACAATCATATTGAACCTTCATAATCCTTAACTTAAATAATTTTATGTCTAATTTAAATTCCATGATGTTATATTTCAACATTAAGACTTTTCTAATCGTTGAAAAATGTATATACAATACGTATACATAATATTATTGTATTTAGTGTATTTTTATTGCTAATTAAACTTATTTGTAAAATACTGAAGATCTTAAATTACCTTAATTATGACTAAACATCGCAAGACTATCAGTCTTTTTTTTTATTCTACAGATGAGGAAAGCGCACGTATGTAGTTACCTTTTTTCAAAGTTTATCTTATGAACTAGTGTGTTTAAATAAGTCATTTATACCTGTGTTAATATATCTTGCACATTAATAATCTTCCAGAAATCATTTACTGCACTTTTCTGCTAAAATTTTCAATAATACAATAAGGTCTTTCTCTATAACAGTAATGGGATAATTTCTCTATAACAGTAATGGGATAATTTCTCTATAACAGTAATGTGATAATTTCTCTATAACAGTAATGTGATAATTTCTCTATAACAGTCATGTGATCATTTCTCTATAACAGCAATGTGATCATTTCTCTATAACAGTCATGTGATAATTTCTCTATAACAGTCATGTGATAATTTCTCTATAACAGTAATGTGATAATTTCTCTATAACAGTCATGTGATCATTTCTCTATAACAGTCATGTGATAATTTCTCTAAAACAGCAATGTGATAATTTCTCTAAAACAGTCATGTGATAATTTCTCTATAACAGTAATGTGATAATTTCTCAATAATAGTCATGTGATAATTTCTCTATAACAGTAATGTGATAATTTATCTATAATAGTCATGTGATAATTTCTCTATAACAGCAAAGAGATAATTTCTCTATAACAGTCATGTGATAATTTCTATATAACAGTCATGTGATAATTTCTATATAACAGTCATGTGATAACTTCTATATAACAGCAATGTGATTTGGATGGAAACGTTGACTTTACTCTCTATTTCCTCTCAGCTTCCTGAAATCTTTGAGGCGATGGGAAAACTTTCCACTCTCCTGGATGGGAGTCAAAAGGTAAACAATGGTTGTGGGTTGATCAACTTCAAACAATGGTTGTGGGTTGATCAACTTCAAACAATGGTTGTGGGTGATGCAACTTCAAACAATGGTTGTCGGTCGATCAACTTCAAACAATGGTTGTGGGTTGATCAACTTCAAACAATGGTTGTGGGTCGATCAACTTCAAACAATGGTTGTGGGTTGATCAACTTCAAACAATGGTTGTGGGTTGATCAACTTCAAACAATGGTTGTGGGTTGATCAACTTCAAACAATGGTTGTGGGTCGATCAACTTCAAACAATGGTTGTGGGTTGATCAACTTCAAACAATGGTTGTGGGTTGATCAACTTCAAACAATGGTTGTGGGTTGATCAACTTCAAACAATGGTTGTGGGTTGATCAACTTCAAACAATGGTTGTGGGTCGATCAACTTCCTGTATGTGCTGCTACGTCTTGCAACGTGTTCCAGCGATTTGTTCTAGCAATTTGTTCTAGCAATTTGTTTTAGCAATTAGTTATAGTGATTTGTTTTAGCAATTTGTTCTAGAAATTATTTCTATCAGTTTGTTCTAAAAAATTGTTCTAGAAATTTGTTTTAGCAATTTGTTCTAGAAATGTATTCTTGCAATTTGTTTTAGCAATTTGTTATAGTGATTTGTTTTAGCAATTTGTTCTAGAAATTATTTCTACCAATTTGTTCTAGAAAATTGTTCTAGAAATTTGTTTTAGTAATTTGTTCTAGAAATTTGCTCTAGCAATTTGTTTTTAGCAATATGTTCTAGAAAATATTTCTAGCAACGTGTTCTAGCGATTTGTTCTAGAAATGTGTTCTAGAAATTTATTTTAGCAATTTGTTCTAGAAATTAGTTCTAGTAATTTTCTTCATCTCATATATAGTCATTAAAGCATTAAATCTGAGTTATTGTAAAAATTCTTCATCTCATATATAGTCATTGAAGCATTAAATCTGAGTTATGGTAAAAAAAAAATTCTGCCTGTCCTATATAGGACAGCTGTTTAAAATTATTTCGCCAAATTCTAACAAAAACCACATTTGTCTGTCCACAGGAGCTGTTTGCTTGGGAGCAGATGAGAGCTTCACTTAAAGAAAAGAAGGTAAATTCTTTGTTTGTAACCATGGCAACAGCTAACTTTGTTACTTACGAATCTGTAAATTTGATGATTTACTAAAGCATAACCTGTCTGGGAATATATTGATTTGAACCATAACCCAACTTTCAATGTAAAATTTTAGTTTGATTATAACTCAACTATCACTGTAAAATTATATAGTTTGATTATAACTCAACTATCACTGTAAAATTATATAGTTTGATTATAACTCAACTATCACTGTAAAATTTTAGTTTGATTATAACTCAACTATCACTGTAAAATTATATAGTTTGATTATAACTCAACTATCACTGTAAAATTTTAGTTTTATTATAACCCAACTATCACTGTAAAATTTTAGTTTGATTATAACTCAACTATCACTGTAAAATTCTATAGTTTAATTATAAACCAATCATCAATGTAAAATTTTAAAATTTACTTATAGCCAAACTATCTATGAAATAGGTATGGTTTAACTATAAACCAACAATTAAAGTAAAGAATTAAACTCTAAGACCGTACTGTTACTGATAACTGAATATGTGAACCCATTTATCCGTCTTCGATTACTTTCGGACTCAGTAATTATTTACATCTAAGAATACTTCAAAGGAAACTGCAAATCAGGCGAATAAAATCGGGTTTTTTGTAAGTTAAATTAAATTAAATTCATTGCCCACAAATACATTGTTCTCACAATACGTTTAATTAAATTTCAAATACATTGTACTTATTGTACATCGCAAGCATTATCTGTTATATCGAATTCCTGTTCTTCATGAGCCTAATAAATTTCAATCATATTGTTCGATTCTAATATAGTTTTGCATGGAATTAAATAAAAGAATAGTGGGGTTTGATTTTAATTCATTCCAATTACAAAAAGGACTGATTAGCTGTGTCAGTTTATATTGTTGAAAGTGGGGGGTGGGGGAATTGAGGTAGTTCATGTTATTTTTACTTTCTCGTATAGAGAAAGTCATGTAATCGTTTTACACCTCACTGATACGGAAAAACATAATTTTGCAATCTTGTCCGTATGTCTGTGTGGGGTCATCCATAAATGACGTCACGCTTTTTTGACGATTTTTACCTCCCCCCTCCCCTCCGTCACACGTCGTCACAAAAAGTCAGACCCCCCCCTAAAATGACGTAACACCTCAACCTACAACCCCCCTCAAAATTGCAGTTGAATTTTTTTAAAACATCGATATTTTTCCAAAATCTTGTCTAAACTATTACAATTTATTAAAACAGTTATCTAAAACGCGAAATAACGTTAAAATTCGTTTTCTAACATTGCTTTTTTATAATGCAAAAATGTGACGTCGCAACATCTGAACCCCCTCCCCCTCATCACACATCGTCACAAAATTACGGACCCCCCCTCTCCCTACGAGTGTGACGTCATTTATGGATGACCCCTGTGTGTCTGTGTGTCTGTCTGTCTGTGTGTAAACTCGATAACTTGAGTACCGTTACAGCTAGGTTGATGAAATTTCATTTATAAGTATTTTATCAAAATCGTAGATCCGTATCAACTTTTGAGCGATTTCCGATAACCAGAAGTGGTACTTTTTCTACTTTGAATTTTTCAAAAGCCTATAACTTGAGTACTATTTCAGATAGATAAATGAAATTTCACATGTAAGTAAAAGATCTAATTCTCTACCTTCTGTCAAATTTTGAGTAATTTCCGTTGACCGGAAGTACTAATTTACGCTATTTTCGATTTCTCAAAAAACGCATGTAAATTTATAAAGTACTAATAATATTGCGCACTATTATGCACATTTTGTTTTGGCGTTCGCTTGGTGCGCAATTCTTATTTCTATGAGATTCTATTCTATTTTTAAAAGTTTAAGTAATTAAAAATCATGTCTATATTTCAAGTTATATAAGAATATTCGAGAAAGTTTAGGGGAAATCACTCCCGGTTTATTTTTACAGCGGAAATTGCATATCTGTCAAACTCTAGACCGGTGACATTTATTTGACATCAGGCTTAGCACAGTGGCATGTTTATATAAATCTAGGCTTAGCTGTAATATTATTCTAGGTTTAGCTGTAAGTTTAAATCTAGGTTTAGCTTTAAATGTAAATCTAGGTTCAGCTGTGACATTAATTATCTAAACCTAGATTTAGCTCACAAACACCAGGCTAACCCCGATTCTGCCCATAATTACCATAATTAGCACAACCACCACGTGACACTGATTATGACGTGTACAGCTAGCGCCTGCAGTACGTGCCTGACAGCAAGTCGCGTGTTAATGAGTGACGTCACTGAACTTAACACTAGACCTAATTTAAATCATTTTGTTTCCTGGTACAAACTAATCAAATTTTATTCATAGACTTATTTTTATATTCCTGCGTGTATATGAATGTGTGTATATATATATATATATATATATATATATATATATATATATATATATATATATATATATATATATATATATATATATAGGTATATAGGTATATATATATACACATATATATAGGGGTATATATATATATATACATATACATATAAATATACATAAATATATATATATATATATATATATATATATATATATATGTTTATGTATATATATATATAATCAAATATATAGATGTAGATATATATATCATACACTTATATGTATATATAAATATAATCAAACATATATATATATATACATATCTATATATATATATATATATATATATATATATATATATATATATATATATATATATATATATATACATATACCTATATATATATATATATATATATATATATATATATATATATATATATATATATATATATATATATATATATATATATATATATAGGTATATACTAGTTTTATGTAAGTCAGTTTAAAAATGTTAACTCTTTACTAAATTAGGAGAGCTCAACAGCAGCTATGACACCATATTGACAAGACTAAAACAGGTATCTTTCAATGTTTACCTTTAACTGTTCAAGTCTTCACATTCTGCTACTTAATACATTGTATTAATGGAACCCATTTTATTCACTCGAAGAACTAACGTATGTGTCCAAACACACGTATTAATCATATTTTAAGTTAAATTAATATAATGCATTATATATATATATATATATATATATATATATATATATATATATATATATATATATATATATAGATATATATATAGAGAGAGAGAGAAAGAGAGATAGGCATATCTATCGGCATATATATATATATATATATATATATATATATATATATATATATATATATATATATATATATATATATATGTATATATATATATATATATATATATATATATATATAGGCATATTTATTTATACATGTAAGCCCTTTTTTATTTCAGTTTCGGACTAATATCAGATGAAATTTTAAATTTGAAAAAGTATATACAAATTATTGATACAAAAAGTTTAATTAAAGTTCAAGAACGATAATGCGTGTAGTTTGTTGTTTTAATGAATATTGGATTAAGATGGAGTTTAAAAAATATGCAGATTTTCAATAATCTCAAAGACATTGTAATATGACTAAGGCACTGTACAGAATATACTAACGAGAGACTAGCAAATAATTAGTACAACAGAAACATCAATGGATGTTGTGGTCGAATGGTAGAGCGCTCGACTGCTAACCCAAAAGTCTCAAGTTCAGATCTTGTGCTTGAGTCCCTACGACGTCTCTGAGTCCACCCAGCTCTGGTGGGTACCTCACTCACTTGAGGGAAAGTAAATGCGATTATACATAGCGCTGACCACACTATGCCTTCATATGCTCAGGTCACTGAAACAGGTGAACTCTACTTCACCTACCCCTATGGGCCGTAAGGTTCGAAATGGTACTTTACTTCACAACATAACATACAACAACCTTTTTGTGACACCCTTGGGTAGGGGCAGGTTGGGGCAGGGGAACCTTGTCCACTCCCTGACTCCATAAGATGCCTGAAAGAAACACTTAACTTTTTTGCAATACAACAAATGGAATTGTTTTTTAATTTCTAAAACAAGACTGATTCATTTTAGTGTCGTCAATTTAAATCGTTATAAAACGTTTGAAGAAAAGATCTCTAGGATTTTGTGTCTACAAATGCAAAAGAGAAGTTTCAGAAAAAAAAAACAAGTTTTAAAAGTTTTTTTATTTAAAGCTTACAAAAGAAAAGTCTCAGAAGTTTATTTTTAACCTTTCTGTCGACACCTACAAAAGAAAAGTTTGAGAAGTTTCTTCACCTCCAGCCTAAACTGTGAGTTCAAGATGCCATAGATGAACGGATTGGCCATGCAGTTGACGAAGTAACTCCGTACAAAGATGGTGTAGGCGACCAATGCTGGACCGGTCATCGTCTGGTCCATGGCCGGGTACACCAGGGCCTTGGTGATCATCAGACACAGGTGGGGCAGGAAGCTGACGATGAACACCGTCGTCACGGAAAACGCCACCATCGTCGTCTGCTGTCTGTTGCGGCGGCGTTTTTGGGAAGACGCCGACCTGGTCGTCTGCGCGACGGCGCCCTGACCCACGATGAACTCGGTGGTGCCGGTAAGATGGACGCCGATCGACGGATGAGAGGGTGGGGGTTTCTTAACGTTGGGGTGGGAGTCGCTGTTGCTTCGTCTCAACCCCAGGCCGGTCTTCACCACATTTCCATCAGTCGTTTGCGTCGAGTTTTCTGATTGGACGGGACGGCTGCTTGGCGTGACGTCACTGGCTGACCTGCGCACGGAGTTTCGGTTGTCATGGTTACAAGGCGGAACCAAAAACAGCCGAGATTTTGAATTCGCATCTTTGGACTCATTCGTCACAGTCCCGTCTGGAATACTTTTACTCTTCAAACTGTTCTTTAACCCGTTTTGGTTATCTCCCTTCTGCTTTGATGAATCGTCCGACTTTGTTTCCCTACTCAAAACATATTTCCCAGTCTTTAACGACACCCTACTCAACCTCCGCTTGATTCTATGCCCGTACGTCGACAAACCACTCTCATTCCGGATCAACACCGCCGACTCTAAAAAATCCGTACCCCGAATTCGGCTTCCGTCATCCTCGGAAAAAACGGACACGGCATTCGTGTCGTTCTGGCTGCTTTTCTCCGGTTTAACAAACCTCCGGCGTAAATGCCGGCTTTTGACCTCCCGGAGGATCCGGCTGTAGAGGACGATGAGGGCGATGGAAATGACGACGAAACTCATAAACAGTACCCCGTTGTAGACGGTCGGGAAGATGGGGTCCAGGCCAGTCGGGGTCGAACAATCTCGAATCATCTCCCCAGGTATCGTCGTAGAATTCATTGATCGAATCCCGTATAAAAATATCGACGGCCAAGAATAACAGGTCGATACTAAAATAACCAGAAAAACGATACCTCGAATTGTTGGCAGTCGAAGCTGTTTACTCAAAGGTTTACACACTTTCCGGTATCGGTCAACTGCGATTACTAATAAAATAAGTATCGAACCTGTATTAAAGAAAGCGTTTATAAATTTCATAACTTTGCATATAATGTCAGTATCGAATACATAGTACACGTAAAATCGTATATCGATTATTTCATAAGGGATTGTTATTATACAGCTATGAAGATCGAATACAGCTAAAATAATTATCAAATAATTCTGTGAGCACTGACGAAATTTCTTGGCGAAAACGAAACAAACGAGGCTGTTACCGATGACCCCGGTTAAGGACAAGACCCCCAGGATGACCATGACCGGAAGTAGACACCAGGCCACGTCATCATTCGTCGCCATCATTCGATCCTTGACGTCTTCCTCCAAATACGATAATCGACTCCAGTTTGTGGATTCGATGACATCAATATCTGCCATGATTGATATGTTAGTCACTTGTTTCAATGTCACTATCAATGACACTACACACTGTCACTACACACTGTCACAACTACAGAAGTAAAACGTACAGACGCAACTAACAAATCCGTTTGTAGCTTACTGTACTCTAGGGTATTCAAATAAACACAAAAGAATAAATTGACGTTTCACAGAATTTAAATTATCCAAAAAAATCCCATCTGGGTCCTCTTTTATTGTCCTAGTTACACAGGACACGAGAAGGACAAGTAGGACTTATTTTCTAACGTAATTTAAACAACAATGTTATATCTTCCTGATGTATTTATTTTATTCTTTGTTTTCCTGTTTTCTAACGAACACAGCGGCCAACTATCCCCCCAAAGATTGTGTTCAAAGTCTTCTCATACTTTACACCGCCATGATTTAGTTTCGTTGTTACACATCGCAAAAAATTGCTGACGTTGGCGAAATCTTTACACTGTGCTATTACTTTTTTCCACTAAAAGCTCTGTATTTAGCGCAAACACTAATCCTCAGTAAGGAAATTACTTGTTTTCTATGAATGTTGAATGCTACATCACAAAGATCATAAGAAATGATAAGAAGTGTTTTTAATAATTCCTTCATTAAAAAATTCAACAGTATCTAATATCAACGGTTGATAATTAAATGCATATCATACGCAAAAAACTTCAGTAAATTTTCACTAAAATTTCACCGTAACTTTCCACAACACACATAGATCTAAATGTTTCAGGTTTTCAAATCCAATGAAAATTGACTGATCGACCAAACACAGAAACGACAAAAATTAAACTGTGACATAAATTAGAATTAGCTTGATTGCAATTATGACACAAAAACAATTAAAGTAATTATAAAGCGCGCGGTCAAAAGAGCAAATTCTACGAATTCAATCGACGCGTTATGTGGGGCGTGTTAAGTGTAGGCAAAATACAGGGTGGGGCAGGGTGGGGACCCGGGGGTGAGGGGGTGAGGTAATCAACAAAGTTAGACAGAAGAGGGGGTGAGGTAATTAAATTTAGACAGGAGAGGGGGTGAGGTAATCAGTTAGACAGAAGAGGGGGTGAGGTAATCAAAGTTAGACAGGAGAGGGGGTGAGGTAATCAAAGTTAGACAGAAGAGGGGGTGAGGTAATCAAAGTTAGACAGAAGAGGGGGTGAGGTAATCAAAGTTATACAGAAGAGGAGATGAGGTAATTAAAGTTAGACAGAAGAGGGGGTGAGGTAATTAAATTTAGATAGGGGGTGAGGTAATCAAAAGTAAGAGAGGGGGTGAGGTAATCAAAGCTAGACAGGGGGTGAGGTAATTAAATTTAGATAGGGGGTGAGGTAATTAAATTTAGATAGGGGGTGAGGTAATCAAAAGTAAGAGAGGGGGTGAGGTAATCAAAGCTAGACAGGAGAGGGGTGAGGTAATTCCTTTGAGAGAGGTGGTGAGGTAATCAAAAGTAAGAGAGGGGGTGAGGTAATCAAAGCTAGAGAGGGGGTGAGGTAATCAAAGCTAGAGAGGTGCTGAGGTAATTAAATTTAGACAGGAGAGGGGTGAGGTAATTACATTTAGAGAGGTGGTGAGATAATCGAAAGTAA
This sequence comes from Physella acuta, assembly GCF_028476545.2. NCBI lineage: Eukaryota > Metazoa > Mollusca > Gastropoda > Physidae > Physella > Physella acuta. The sequence goes on from NW_026732390.1 coordinate 537,896, forward strand.
GAGAGGGGGTGACGTAATCAAAGCTAGAGAGGGGGTGAGGTAATCAAAGCTAGAGAGGAGATGATGCCAGTGGTAACAGAAATAAGACAATGGATGGAGAAAATACAGTTAAAATGATAGCCCTATTTTATTCCAATAATGGCCCTGTCTTAATTGCCGTTTTATTCAAATTAATGTATGGTCTAATTAGAACTATGGTCCTATTAAATGTATGGCCTTCTTACAGAAATACATTTAAACGAATATAAAATAGTATTTCGGTGATCCATCCAGTGGTCCATTCTGTGATCCATTCTGTGATCCATTATGTGATCCTTATACTACAGTTGTAACATGATATATTTTTTTAGTGTCAACTTTATCAACAAAAAAAATTCATAAAAAACGTTTTAATAACAAGCTTTTATGTAATGATGCACTAAAAAGTAGAAAATAAATTATAGACTACTATTTAAATAACTAGAAAGAAAAGCGTGGGTCACTTAAGTATCTATTGGATACCTTTACTAATGTTAAGGAAGACACCCACGCTTTTCTTTATAGTTATTTAAATAGTAGTCTATAATTTATTTTCTACTTTTTAGTGCTTGTTATTAAAACGTTTTTTATGAATTTTTTTTCAGTACTTTACATGTTTTATTTACAATAGGGTTACATGACTAAACACCATTGCGCGCCTACTGAACATCACGTTCAGTAGGCGCGCAATTGTTTTTGAACGCAGCCATTACGTGATGGCGCAGCTATTGAAGGTGATGACGCGTGTGGTGTGGTTGGCTAGACATGCCTACTAATTCGGTCCAAATTTTAATTAATTCATAAAAAATTAATTAGGCATCCAATTAAGTCAAATTTAGATTCAGATTGCATTGTCTTCATGTCTTGACCCACGTACCAACTGTGAATCGTATCGGTCAAGTAGAACTGTCCGAATTTTCACTCCTGCGTTTCCGTCTAGACTGACGACTGACGACTGACGAGGAAGTGAGTTAAATAAAAGCTTGTAAAAAAACCAGGAAAGGTGTTGTTCTACTAAAGTAGATCTACCTCATATCCCCCCCCACCCCCCCCACCCCCACACACACTTATAAATTCACAAATACAGCCATACATACAACCACACACAACCACATACACATCGACACACCAACACACACAACCATAACCAGTTACATACAATCCTACCCATCCAGGAAACTAAAATCTTCCTCTACTGATGTCACTTTTCTCTACTTAAAAGTATCGAGTACCACTTGAAAACGTAATCGACTACACGTTGTGCAAATGAAGGCCATTCTATTTTTAGACGGATGTGTTAGTTGCATATCAAGTGTTCTGAACTGTAATTAGATCAGTAATTAGATAGTGATGTAATTGATTGGCCGATAGCGATGTAACTAATAGGCCGATAATGATGTAAGTAATAGGCCGATAGTAATGTAACTAATAGGCCGATAGTGATGTAGCTAATAGGCCGATAGTGATGTAATTAATAGGCCGATATGATGTAACTAATAGGCCGATAGTGATGTAGCTAATAGGCCGATATGATGTAACTAATAGGCCGATAGTGATGTAACTAATAGGCCGATAGTCATGTAATTGGCCGATAGTGATGAAATAGGCTGATAGTGATGTAATTAATAGGCCGATTAAGATGTAGTTGGTGGGCTGATAGTGGACGGCTGATAGAGTGATGTCACACAGCCACAGCGAGGCTCAGGTCAAGGTTGATGGTAATCTTCACATTCAAATGACTGAGTCAGCAAGCCATAGATTAAGTTACCAATACATTGGTCCTAATAATATATTACGTTCAATTTTTTTTCTAAAAGCTTAGCATTGTTTTTAAACATAACAAGTTTATCATTTAGTGAACACCACCCCAACCACAAACCCAACCACAAACCCAACCACTAACCCAACCACTAACCCAACCACTAACCCAACCAATAACCCAACCACTAACCCAATCACTAACCCAACCACTAACCCAACCACTAACCCAACCACTAACCCAACCACTAACCCAACCACTAACCCAACCACTAACCCAACCATTAACCCAACCATTAACCCAACCATTAACCCAACCACTAACCCAACCACTAACCACTAACCCAACCACTAACCCAACCACTAACCCAACCACTAACCCAACCATTAACCCAACCATTAACCCAACCACTAACCCAACCATTAACCCAACCACTAACCCAACCATTAACCCAACCACTAACCCAACCACTAACCCAACCACTAACCCAACCATTAACCCAACCACTAACCCAACCACTAACCCAACCACTAACCCAATCACTAACCCAACCACTAACCCAACCACTAACCCAACCACTAACCCAACCACTAACCCAACCACTAACCCAACCACTAACCCAACCACTAACCCAACCACTAACCCAACCACTAACCCAACCACTAACCACTAACCCAACCACTAAACCGACCACCAACCACTAACCCAACCACTAACCCAACCACCACCCCAACCACTTACCCAACCACCACCCAACCACCACCCCAACCACTTACTCAACCACCAGCCCAACCACTTACCCAACCACTAACCCAACCACTAACCCAACCACTAACCCAACCACTAACCCAACCACTAACCCAACCACTAACCACTAACCCAACCACTAACCCAACCACTAACCCAACCACTAACCACTAACCCAACCACTAACCACTAACCCAACCATTAACCCAACCATTAACCCAACCACTAACCCAACCACTAACCCAACCACTAACCCAACCACTAACCCAACCACTAACCCAACCACTAACCCAACCACTAACCCAACCACTAACCCAACCACTAACCCAACCACTAACCCAACCACTAACCCAACCACTAACCCAACCACTAACCCAACCACTAACCCAACCACTAACCCAACCACTAACCCAACCATTAACCCAACCACTAACCCAACCACTAACCCAACCATTAACCCAACCACTAACCCAACCACTAACCCAACCCCTTTTTTTAAAAGAAGAGTTGTAATTGTTTTCTAAACTAATAAATATCGTACATGAGCGCAAAACATTTTTTTACGATTTTTCTTTGTTCCTCGTCAATGAATGTGGATCATAGTTCTGGCCACACTGTTGCGTAGCCAAGGTCAAGTAAACAAACGACCTTCAAGGTCTATGGACAAGTTTAAGTCGTGTTTGTTTTTATGTTGTGTATTATCCCTCACCTCTAATCAGAGGCGTAGCGACCCTTCCCGGCGCCCGGGGACAAACTTTTCGATTTGCACCCCCCCCCCTCAAGATTTTTATTTTTCCAACCCATTTTGGCGCCCCCTAAGGTCGGCGCTCGGGGACATATGGTCCCCCCCCCCCCGCCCCCCTCGCTACGTTACTGCCTCTAATTTAAGCTAGACCCGTCTAACACCCCTAGTATCCCCAATAATTTTTTGACCCAAACAGATTCCGTCCTAGATGAAATATTTCCCGACCCCCATGTTTGAACCCCAATCTTTTGTACTGCTGATTGTTACAACACATTAATTAAATGATTCATCATTTTTTTTAAATGACCAAATTTGTTGCCAATAACTCTCTTTTTCTAATTGAATAATATCTAGATTCTAGTATAGATTTGTTTGTTGTCTCTGACCCCCTTGAGTAAACTAACTAGAAAAATATCTTTGTAAGATGCCCGAGCCATGTAGTCTGTTTTGTTGCGTTGGTATCTAAATACTAGAAGAGATGGGTTCGAATTCTTGTTAAATACATGCTTTTCTTTTATTTATTTTAATGCAGAGGTCTTCTATCTTACCAAACGATTTATAAAGATAGAAATATTTATTTCCTTAATACCAAAAACTTGAGATCATCGACATTTTAACAAACCAATTTTATTTGCTTATAAACCTGAATCCTATATCTAAGTCCGTAGAACGTCCCTGAGTCCACCCAGCTCTGATGGGTACCTGGTTCACTTGAGGGAAAGTTAAGGCGGTTGGACTTGCCGACCACACTATCCCTCCATATGGCGAGGTCACTAAAACATGTTAACTCTACTTCACCTGCCCCATTGACATTCATTTTCAAAAGGGTACTTTACTTTTACTTTAACTTTTCTTTATTTACTTCTGATGACAAAACTGGACCAACCTCGTTTGTAGACCAGGAAGGATAACACAGCTCAAAAGTAGCACATTGGAATGTAAGTCAACCAATTGTAGGGCAAACAGTGTGTGTGTGTGTTGAGTGATTGTGTGTGTGTGTGTGCGTACGTGCATGCGTGCATGTGTAGGTGCGTGCGTACGGGTGTGAAGGGGGTTGTGTTTGTGTGGAGTACGTGTGTGTGCCTATGTGCGTATGTGTGTGAGTGTATGTGTGTGTGGTTGTGTGTACATGTGCGTGTGTATGGGACGGTGTATGTATGTATGTACCTGTGTATATGTGCATGTGTTGCATGTGTGTTGTCTCGGCGAGGTAAATAGAAGTGCCTTTCCGCAATCTCCACCCTTCTCCCAACCGTCCCCCCCCCCATGTACCCACTCTACCTCTTAATTACACAATCAAACCTTACAGTTCTCTTTTCATAGAATACTATTGACTTTGTATGGAAGTAGCCTCTCCAAATGTTTTACAAATTACAAAGTTATTTTCAATGTGCAGCATTCGAACCGCTAAGGGCTGCACACGCTCCGATATCAAAACCTTAAATAGTAAAATATAAAAGGGAACAGACTCATGCAACAGAATATTTTTAATAAAATTATTGTGTTACTTCCCTTTGAGAAGTACACACCACATAAACAACACACCACACAAAGTACACACCACATAAACAACACACCACACAAAGTACACACGACATAAAGTACACACCACACAAAGTACACACCACACAAAGTACACACCACACAAAGTACACACCACACAAACTACACACCACACAAAGTACACACCACACAAAGTACACACCACACAAAGTACACACCACACAAAGTACACACCACACAAAGTACACACCACACAAAGTACACACCACACAAAGTACACACCACACAAAGTACATACCAAATAAACTACACACCACATTAACTACACCCTAGTAAAATCAGAGCATGTAAAATAGCCAAATAAAAACCAAAAAACAATTCATAAAAAACTTTTTAATAACAAGCTTTTATGTACTAATGCACTAAAAAGTAGAAAATTAATTATAGACTCCTATTTAAATAACTAGAAAGAAAAGCGTGGGTCACTTTAGCATCTATTGGATACGCTTTTCTTTCTAGTTATTTAAATAGGAGTCTATAATTTATTTTCTACTTTTTAGTGCATTATTACATAAAAGCTTGTTATTAAAAAGTTTTTTATGAAATTTTTTTTAGTACTTTACATGTTTTTATTTACACTAGAGTAACATGACTAAAAACCATTGCGCGCCGATTGAAACGTGATGGCGCAGCTATTAAACGTGATGACGCGTGTGGTGTAGTTGGATAGGGTGCCCTGTCAAAACGGCCCGGGACAAATCGGCCCCGTCAAAACGGCCCCGTTAATACGACCCCGTCAAATCGACTCCCGACAAACCGACCCCGTCAAAATAGCCCCGTCAAAAGGGCCCCGACTTATTGGCTCCCGTCAAATGGGCTCCCGTCATATTGACTTGCGACATATAGGCTCCCGACAAATGGGCTCCCGATATTTAGGCTCCGGACAAATGGACTCCCGACATATTAACCCCTGACAAATAGGCTCAGGACATATTGGCTCCCGACAAAGCGGCTCCCAACATATTGGCTCCCGACATAAGGGCCCAAGACAAAGGGGCTCCCGGCAAATGGGCTCACGACATTTTGGCTACCAACAAATGGGCTCCCGACATATTGGCTCCCGGCAATTTGGCTCCCGACATATTGGCTTTTGACAAAATGACTCCCGACATATTGGCTCCAGAAAAATGAATGATATGACCACTATTGGCATAAAAGTAACCATTGTGTCCTACCTCCAATACCACCATAACCTCTTTTTAATGCCCGAATGAAATTATATTTTTTCATGAACCAACATTAATTCACAAACAAATCGAGCCCTTAACAGCTGAATTCCACCAATTCTAAAGTTTTGATAATGTTTAATTTACAACAGAAAAGATCTGTTGCTTAAAAGCGAGCACAGAAGTGTAAATGTATGATATACATGATGTTAACATGATAACAGCATTTTGTTTTGATAACCTACAAGCACAGTGGCGTAGCGAGGTCGGGTGTCACCCGGTGCGGCACTTAATGGTGTCACCCCCCCCCCCCCCCCCCCAGAGGCGTTGCGACCCTTCCCGGGGACAAACTTTCAAGTTTTCGATTTGCACCCCCCCCCCCCAAACTTTCGATTTGCAACCCCACCCCCTCAACTTTTTCTCTATATATTTTGCTATTTTTTGCCTTGGTGTCACCCCCCTAAATGGTGTCACCCGGTGCGGTCCGCACCCCCCGCCTCGCCTTCGCTACGCCTCTGCGTTAGGCTACAGAGGAGTTAAACGAAGAGATCAACTTCTACTTACGATGGATATTTTTTAATATATAAATATTCTGAAGGCAACATTTTGTATTTTATATGTCCTGATTTTGTATTTATACTATATTATTATGCTTGCCTACTACTGCTAAAAAGTTTATTTATAGGCTGATTCTCTCAATGTCTTGCACGACAAAGTGATATAGCCTGTAGTGTTATTATAACGATTGGGCTCTGTTTGACCCACAAACACTGAATCCCACTGCCGAAACGGTGGGGGGGGGGGGGGCTTTTTGGAACTTTTAACCTTTTTCTTTTTTTAAAATTATTTATATGTAACAAATATTAAAATTCCATTGTAAAAGTTTTAATTGTTTATGAGGGAAAAGGGCCCCTATGTGCCTTGGGCCCCCATGCCTTGCTTACGCTAGCTTTACGGTAGCTACGCCACTGTGTCAGTGGTCCTTTTGTCTGGAGCCAAATTGACAGGAGCCTTTTTGTCGGGAGCCAAAATGACGCTAGCCTATTTGTCGGGAGTCGTAATGACGGGGGCCGTTTTGTGGAGAAACTAAATGGCGGGAGCCTATTTGTCGGGAGTCGTAATGACGGGAGCCGTTTTGTGGAAAAAACTAAATGACGGGAGACTATATGTCGGGAGCCAAAATGACGGGAGCCTATTTGTCAGGAGCCTTATTGACTGGAGCCCTTTTGTCGGGAGCCTATATAACGGGAGCCTATTTGTCGGTAGCCTAAATGACGGGAGCCTATTTGTCGGGAGCCTATATGACGGGGTCCATATGTCGCTGGCCCTTTTGACGGGGCCGATTTGACGGGGTCGTTTTGACGGGGTCGTTTTGTCGGGGTCGTTTTGACGGGGCCGTTTTTGTCATTGGCCGAATTGACGCCGCACGGTTGGATAGACATGCCTACTAATTAGGTCCAAATTTTAATTAATTCATAAAAAATTAATTAGGCATCCAATTAAGTCAAATTTAATGTCACTATGCATTGTCTTCATGTCTTGACCCACGTGCCAACTGTGAATCGTATCGGTCAAGTAGAAATGTGCGAATTTTCACTCTTGCGTTTCGATCTAGACTGACGACAGACTGACGACAGAGGAAGTGAGTTAAATAAAAGCTTGTAAAAAAATCATAAAAAACGTTTTAATAACAAGCTTTTATGTAATAAAGCACTAAAAAGTAGAAAATAAATTATAGACTACTATTTAAATAACTATAAAGAAAAGCGTGGGTCACTTTAGTATCTATTGGATACCTTTACTAATGTTAAGGAAGACACCCACGCTTTTCTTTATAGTTATTTAAATAGTAGTCTATAATTTATTTTCTACTTTTTAGTGCATTATTACATAAAAGCTTGTTATTGAAACGTTTTTTATGAAAAAATTTTTCAGTACTTTACATGTTTTATTTACAATAGAGTTACATGACTAAAAACCATTGCGCGCCTACTGAACGTGATGGCGCAGCTATTGAACGTACCGTGATGGCGCAGCTATTAAACGTGATGACGCGTGTGGTGTGGTTAGCTAGACATGCCTACTAATTCGGTCCAAATTTTAATTAATTCATAAAAAATTAATTAGGCATCCAATTAAGACAAATTCAATTTCAGATTGCATTGTCTTCATGTCTTGACCTACGTGTCAAATGTGAATCGTATCGGTCAAATAGAAGTTTCCGAATTTTCACTCCTGCGTTTCGATCTAGACTGACGACAGAGCGACGACAGAGGAAGTGAGTTAAATAAAAGTTTGTAAAAAAGAAGAAAAACAAATGCCTGAAACATTCAAATCTCTTTAGTGTTTTATGGTGGAGTAGAAAGCGCTATTTTCTCCTCAGTAAATTATTGTAGAGATAATGCCCATTTGGCCACACCACACCACAGAAAGTACACACCACACAAAGTACACACCACACAAAGTACACACCACACAAATTACACACCATATAAACTACACACCACACAAAGTACACACCACACAAAGTACACACCACACAAAGTACACACCACACAAAGTACACACCACACAAAGTACACCCCACATAAACTACACACCACACAAAGTACACACCACACAAAGTACACACCACATAAACTACACACCACACAAAGTACACCCCACATAAACTACACACCACACAAAGTACATACCACACAAAGTACACACCACATAAACTACACACCACATAAACTACACACCACACAAAGTACACACCACACAAATTACACACCATATAAACTACACACCACACAAAGTACACACCACACAAAGTACACACCACATAAACTACACACCACACAAAGTACACACCACACAAAGTACACACCACATAAACTACACACCACACAAAGTACACACCACATAAACTACACACCACATAAACTACACACCACACAAAGTACACACCACACAAAGTATACACCACATAAACTACACACCACACATAGTACACACCACACAAAGTACACACCTCATAAACCACACACCACACAAAGTACACACCTCATAAACTACACACCACAAAAGTACACACCAAACTATGTACTCTTCACACACTACACACTTAAACTACATACCTCCACAATATACAACACACACACCACATCGAAATTGCAAAAGCTAGACCTGATTTACTATTTTAAAAATTCCGATAAACTACTAAAATGGATCATAAAAGATGTAAAAATTCTATTTTGAACTGCATACAAGCTTCTGTGTCTTACACAACTGCCATTTTCACTATATGTGTGTGTGAAGATGTGTGTGTTATGTATTTATGCATTCACTTATTTATATACACGCACATTCATAAAGTACAACAGTGGAGAAACTCAGTAGACAAATATCAATACTGGTAATTTATTTATTTGTTTCAGATCTGTTACAGATAATAACAATAGGGGATGTGTTTTCATTCTTTAAAGTTATGTTTACATGTGTTATGTTGGTGTCTACATCTTACATGTGTTATGTTGGTGTCTAAATCTTACATGTGTTATGTTGGTGTCTACATCTTACATTTGTTATGTTGGTGTCTAAATCTTACATGTGTTATGTTGGTGTCTACATCTTACATTTGTTATGTTGGTGTCTACATCAGTTTGTTTACATGTGTTATGTTGGTGTCTACATCTTACATTTGTTATGTTGGTGTCTACATCTTACATGTGTTATGTTGGTGTCTACATCTTACATGTGTTATGTTGGTGTCTACATCTTACATTTGTTATGTTGGTGTCTACATCTTACATGTGTTATGTTGGTGTCTACATCTTACATTTGTTATGTTGGTGTCTACATCAGTTTGTTTACATGTGTTATGTTGGTGTCTACATCTTACATTTGTTATGTTGGTGTCTAAATCTTACATGTGTTATGTTGGTGTCTACATCTTACATGTGTTATGTTGGTGTCTACATCTTACATTTGTTATGTTGGTGTCTACATCAGTTTGTTTACATGTGTTATGTTGGTGTCTACATCTTACATTTGTTATGTTGGTGTCTAAATCTTACATGTGTTTTGTTGGTGTCTACATCTTACATGTGTTATGTTGGTATCTACATCTTACATGTGTTTTGTTGGTGTCTACATCAGTATGTTTACATATGTTTATGTCTATGTGTGTAACAGTCATGTGTGCAAGTGAATTTTGTGTGTGTGTAACTAGTGTGTGTTAGTGTGTCTGCTTGTGAGGGTTCATGTGTGTACTTTAGTTTCGTAGCGTGTGTGTGCTTCGTTTATATATATATGTATATATATATATATATATATATATATATATATATATATATATATATATATATATATATATATATATATATATATATATATATATATATATATATATATGCATGTGTGTATGTGTTTGTGTTGGGTATTGTACAGTAGTGTGTGGATAAGACTGTATGTAAGTGTAAGTATAAGTATGTGTATGTGTGTGTATGTATATGTGCTTATAATGCGTGTTTTATGTTCTAGTGTATGTTTATATCCTGTATTGATGTGTCAGTGAATATCTGTAAGTAACGTCATCATCATTACAATATAATAAAAATATAAATGTCATAATAAATGATAAAAAGTTGAATGTAATTAGAACAACAAAGTTTCTAAAAAATGAGCAATCTGTCAACTGTCAACTCTCAATCACCTTTATAACAGATCAACTTATGAACTTCTTTCAATCACCTTTACAACAGATCAACTTCTAAACTTTCATTCCCCTTTTCAACAGATCAACTTCTAAACTTTCATTCCCCTTTTCTACAGATAAACTTCTAAACTTTCATTCCTCTTTTCTACAGATAAACTTCTAAACTTTCATTCCCCTTTTCAACAGATCAACTTCTAAACTTTCATTCCCCTTTTCAACAGATCAACTTCTAAACTTTCATTCCCCTTTTCAACAGATCAACTTCTGAACTTCTTTCAATCACCTTTACAACAGATCAACTTCTAAACTTTCAATAACCTTTACAACAGATCAACTTCTGAACTTCTTTCAATCACCTTTACAACAGATCAACTTCTAAACTCTCAATCACCTTTACAACAGATCAACTTCTAAACTCTCAATCACCTTTACAACAGATCAACTTCTAAACTCTCAATCACCTTTACAACAGATCAACTTCTAAACTCTCAATCACCTTTACAACAGATCAACTTCTAAACTTTCAATCACCTTTTCAACAGATCAACTTCTAAACTTTCAATCACCTTTTCAACAGATCAACTTCTAAAACTCTCAATCACCTTTACAACAGATCAACTTCTAAGCTTTCAATCACCTTTTCAACAGATCAACTTCTAAACTTTCAATCACCTTTTCAACAGATCAACTTCTAAAACTCTCAATCACCTTTACAACAGATCAACTTCTGAACTCTCAATCCCCTTTACAACAGATCAACTTCTAAAACTCTCAATCCCCTTTACAACAGATCAACTTCTGAACTTCCCTCCTAAACTGAACGTTCATAATCCCGTACACGAACGGATTAGCCATGGAATTAATATAAAAACTCCGCATAAACAAATTATACGCCACAAATGTTGCACCGCGCGGGTTTTGATCCATGTCAGGAAAAAAAATCAGTTTTAAAATAATGAGCGACAAATGTGGTAAATAGCTCAGGATGAAAACGGTGGTAACGGAGAAAGCCACCATGGTGGTTTTATACCTGCCCTTACGCTGTCGTCTGCGGGAAGACGAACTTCTCTGGATGGACAACGTCATTTTTTTGTTGACGTCACGTACGGGATTTTCCGATGTGACGTCATTAGTGGTTTCTTTTGCGTTGGATTTGAGCGTAGCTGAGCTTTCTGTGTCGTCGGATGATGTTGAGGATTTATTTGATTCATTGATTGTTTTAAATGTGTTTGAGTCATTGATTTTTTTTAATGAACTCGAGTCGTCGATTGTTTTAAAAGTATAAGCAGCGCTGCTATGTAATACTCCGTTATCGATTTTAACTGCAGTCGATAAATCAACTGTTTTCGAATCTTCTTGCCCGCCGTTTAAAAATCTAGTGTGGGGGGTGGTTCCGTTTTGAAATATCGATGTCTCAAGCTCTCCTACAAATGGCTTAGAATTTTGTGAATCTCCGGCTTTTAATTCTGTCAACACGACTTCGGTTTTGTGATCAGATGACGTCATAGACTCATCCGGCGAGGCGATAATATTAGAGTTATCCCCCTTGGCGCTATTATTAGATCTATGACCGGAAGTCATCTCGAACGTCACGGTGTTGGCGCTGGTGTATCTGACAGCCAAGCAGTTGGCGCTGATCTCCGATGAAGGTAGGTTCGGATCCTCATCAGACGCAAACGAGGTGTATTTCTCCGAGTCCTGTCGTCTGCCGTCGGTCGAATACGTGTTGGGCGTCTGCAGGTTCTTCACCGTCTGCAGAATCCTGGCGTACAGCACGATCAAGGTCACGGAAATGACGACAAAGCAAATCAACAACAGCCCGTTGAACAGGTGCCTGTACAGCCCGCTCACCCCATCAGGAGTGGAACAGTCCCTGCTCATCACACCTGGCACCATCGCAGACTCAATCGTCCTCATCCCGTACACAAACAACGACGGTGACGACAACACTAACGATACCACGACAACAACGATAAGCAAGTATCGAATACTCCCCACATGTAATTGAGGTTTTAAAGGCCTGCACACTTTCCGATACCTGTCTACTGCTATGAGAAGTAGTATCAGTATCGATACTATATTAATAAACGCTGTTATAAATTTCATACACCGACAGAACCAGTCGGTATCGAATACGTAATAAACGTAAAAACGTATATCAACGATCTCGTATGGTATCGCTAGCACACAGCTATTGAGGTCAACAAAAGCGAGACACGTAATCAAAAAATTATGGCCGCCTCTTCTGAACCTCTTAGCGTACACAAAACACACCAGGCTGTTTCCGAGAATGCCAACTACACACAACACACCCAGCACGATCATGACCGGAAGTAGCGTCATGGCAACAGCGTCATTCGCAGCGTGCAGACGTAGTTGAGACGCGGTGAGTGAAGCGTTGTCTAGACTGGCGTTGACGTCATGCGACCACGTGGGGGTCGTTGGGTCCAAAGATGTCATTGTCGCGCCTGCTATTTCATAAACAGAAAGTTAGAATAGGACCAGTTCCTTTTCACGTGCAGGGTGACACACAAATAGACAACAGGGCCGGTCACTCTTTTCATTGAAGACTTGGAGTTGATCATGATGTTGAAAACATTTGACGTAGTCGTTGATCATGATGTTGAAACATTTGAAGTAGCCGTTGATCATGATGTTGAAAACATTTGAAGTAGCCGTTGATCATGATGTTGAAAACATTTGACGTAGCCGTTGATCATGATGTTGAAAACATTTGATGTAGCCGTTGATCATGATGTTGAAAACATTTGATGTAGCGCATCTTTGCCCTCGACCAAGGTTGTTTCTTTATCTGCAAGAAAAAAAAGTTTACAAGAAATCATAGACTACAGTAAAGTTCCCCTTTAGACTTAGTGATCCATATGGTAGATGAAGTCGAATTCATGTTTCTTTACTTCGGCAAAGGAAGCGATACTGTTGTCATCCGCCTTTATTTGCCACTACGCCAGTCAGGTACCCATCAGAGCTGGATGGACTCAGGGACGTCCTACCGTCACAAATCCGACCAAGATCCGAACTCGAGACTTTTGGGCAAGCAGTCAATTGCTCTTCCATTCAACCTCGCCGTCAAATATAAACAACAGTAACTGTATTTATTTATTTTTTTGTTTTCTTTAATACGTCATTCTCTGTTTAATATTAATTGTTATAAAAAAAATAATGTAGTATGATCGGTTTTTATTCGAAGTTATAAATCCAGTTTAAATAAAGATACTTCACTAATGCCACCTTCATAACGACTGTATTAGATGTCACCACTACCACCTTCATCACCACAAATGTCACCACTACAAATGTTACCACTTTCATCTTCACCACTACAAATGTCACCACTACAGATGTCACCACTACCATCTTCACCACAGATGTCAATACTACAGATGTCACCACTACAGATGTCACCACTACAGATGTCACCACTACAGATGTCACCACTACAGATGTCACCACTACAGATGTCACCACTACAGATGTCACCACTACAGATGTCACCACTACCATCTTCACCACAGATGTCAATACTACAGATGTCACCACTACAGATGTCACCACTACAGATGTCACCACTACAGATGTCACCACTACAGATGTCACCACTACAGATGTCACCACTACAGATGTCACCACTACAAATGTCACCACTACAGATGTCACCACTACAGATGTCACCACTACAGATGTCACCACTACAGATGTCACCACTACAGATGTCACCACTACAGATGTCACCACTACCTATGTCACAGCCACCATCACCAGCTGTCACCTGCTTTTACCTGCTTTTACCTTGCTTTCAATGCTCCGTCTCTAGAATATTCCACACCACCAAACGACCCATTTGTAGGGGACGGGGGGCGCTTTTTCGGTAACTCTTAGTGGTAACTCTAGCGTCACACGTCACCTGAGCATACATTAATCAATTAATTATTTTTCTAATTATATGTTGACATGTTTGAACTAAAACACCACGCAATATAGCAAGTTTGCACACATTAAAAATATATCATGATAAAAATATACGTAAAAGGAAAATAATGAAGTATATATATATATATATATATATATATATATATATATATATATATATATATATATATATATATATATATATATATATAGTTATATAGTTATATAGTTATATAGTTATATATGCTTCAGTATTAGAAATTCCCAAGTCTACACCATTAAACAAACTATCGTCTCTATAAAAGGTCAGGTGTAGTGAGATCACGTGACACTATTGCTATCAAACACCTTGCTCGGATAGCTCTAGTGCTAAGTCACACACCACTATAAGTCCAGCATTGAGAAACAAATCCTGTAACACTGTAACAGAACTTTAGTAACATTTTGTAACATTTTGTAACATTTATTAACATGTTCCAGATTGACCTCAGCAAGCTCTGTATAAAATCCTCGTCCATTTTCCCATGAAAATTTTCTGTGAACAATTCCTGGGAATCTCAAGTGCCGGAAGTTGTTCAACATGACGGAGTGCTGGTTTCAACAACTCACAAGATTATCCTGATTTTTTTTTTTAATATTTTTTAATTAATTTATAAATTAATTCTATTAACAGTCCATTAAATTAATTACATTACTGGAATTTTAAATATTTAAGTAACTGTACTAGTCTAGTCTTCACTTTATTAAACTAATAAAGATATTAAATCATATTATGGTTCAACTTCTTCATAATAAAAGCTTTTATTAAACTTGCTTCCTCGTGTTTTTGTCGTGTTTTTTTATTGTGTTTTTATTGTGTTTTGTTTTTGTCTTAAATAACAAAAAAGAAAAGCGTGGGTCACTATATTATCTACTCAACGCCTTTACTTCTTCTTCTTCTTCTTCTTCGTTCTTAATTATTAGTGTTGAAGGGGATCGAGGTTTATCTGCCAGTGGGTTTGAACTCGAGACTTTGTTCGAATTTTTCAACCATGAGCTTTTTGCCGACTCGACCACGCCTCCAACACAATTAAGCGTTACGTGTCAACTGGTTATGCGCCATTGAGGCCATTGACTCCGATTTCAGCCTGCTTTTCTTTTTTTGGATTTGCTTCCATAGCCTTTGTCCAACCAAGAACAAACTACAAGGCAGCAGTTGTTTAATTTTGGAGTTGTCTCCCCTAGAAGAGTGGCTGTCCCCAGCTAACGAGCCTCATCTGCCCGAGGGTTCGAACTCGAGACTTTTCGGTTTAGCAACCATGAGCTTTACAGACTCGACCACGCCGACCACGCCTTTACTAAATTTTAAGAAGCGATCCACGCTTTACTTTACAGTTATTTAAATAGTTGTATTATTTAAAGAACATGTTTTATTTTCTCCTTTTAGTGCATAATTATATAAAAGCTCGTTATAAAAAGTTATTTATTAATTTCTTTTAATGACTAGATTACTCAAGTTTTACTGGAAAACAATGTTATTCTACACATCAGATAAACGTTTTTACTCTTTCGTTTATACACTGCCCACACAAAGAC
The DNA here is from genome assembly GCF_028476545.2 of Physella acuta. Taxonomy (NCBI): domain Eukaryota; kingdom Metazoa; phylum Mollusca; class Gastropoda; family Physidae; genus Physella; species Physella acuta. The sequence continues at coordinate 554,098 of NW_026732390.1, forward strand.
CAATACACCACCCACACAAAACCAATACATCACCCACACAAAGACCAATACACCACCCACACAAAACCAATACATCACCCACACAAAGACCAATACACCACCCACACAAAACCAATACACCACCCACACAAAGACCAATACACCACCCACACAAAACCAATACACCACCCACACAAAACCAATACACCACCCACACAAAGACCAATACACCACCCACACAAAGACCAATACACCACCCACACAAAGACCAATACAACACCCACACAAAACCAATACACCACCCACACAAAACCAATACACCACCCACACAAAGACCAATACACCACCCACACAAAACCAATACATCACCCACACAAAGACCAATACACCACCCACACAAAGACCAATACACCACCCACACAAAACCAATACATCACCCACACAAAGACCAATACACCACCCACACAAAACCAATACAACACCCACACAAAACCAATACATCACCCACACAAAGACCAATACACCACCCACACAAAACCAATACACCACCCACACAAAGACCAATACACCACCCACACAAAACCAATACATCACCCACACAAAGACCAATACACCACCCACACAAAGACCAATACACCACCCACACAAAACCAATACATCACCCACACAAAGACCAATACACCACCCACACAAAACCAATACAACACCCACACAAAGACCAATACACCACCCACACAAAACCAATACATCACCCACACAAAGACCAATACACCACCCACACAAAACCAATACAACACCCACACAAAGACCAATACACCACCCACACAAAACCAATACAACACCCACACAAAGACCAATACACCACCCACATAAAACCAATACACCACCCACACAAGACCAATACACCACCCACACAAAACCAATACACCACCCACACAAAGACCAATACACCACCCACACAAAGACCAATACACCACCCACACACAAACCAATACACCACCCACACAAAGACCAATACACCACCCACACACAAACCAATACACCACCCACACAAAGACCAATACACCACCCACACAAAACCAATAAACCACCCACACAAACCAATACACCACCCACACAAAGACCAATACACCACCCACACAAAACCAATAAACCACCCACACAAACCAATACACCACCCACACAAAGACCAATACACCACCCACACAAAGACCAATACACCACCCACACAAACCAATACACCACCCACACAAAGACCAATACACCACCCACACAAAACCAATACACCACGAACACAAAGACCAATACACCACCCACACAAAACCAATACATCACCCACACAAAGGCCAATACACCACCCACACAAAGACCAATACACCACGAACACAAAGACCAATACACCACCCACACACAAACCAATACACCACCCACACAAAAACCAATACATCACCCACACAAAGACCAATACACTGCCCACACTTATAATAAAATCTTAAATTCATTCTTAACTGCCTTCACCTTCTAGCACAGAAAAAGAACTTTTGTTTTCTAATTATCATCTACTGACTCAGCTTATCTATTGACTCAGCGTCACGCTACAAGCACGGACTCACTCATAAGAGTGACGCCAACATTTCTCACGAGCGTGAGTTTGACCCACTGACCCTTGACCTACTGACCTTTGACCCGTATTGAAACAATAAAACATTCATTGTTTTAGGTTCATTTGCATTCCGCACTTGCTTTCTAATTAAGGCAAGTAATTAACTCAAACAAGTTGATCCATTGTATCATCTTCACGTAAACACACACGCGCACGCGTGGACATACACACACACACACACATACACACACATACACAAACACACACTCGCACACACAAAGTGTCACAACAACAATGACCTTTATCGTACTAATAGAAAGGCTGGGTGTGTATAAATCTGTATGAACCTCTTTAAACCTGTATGATCCAATTTGAACCTCTTAACTTTCATGATCCTATTTGCGATTATATTGATCTGAATTGGGGTTGTGCGAAACTGCTTTAACCGACCAAAAAACATGTATAAACCTGCTTTAACCTACATAAACAAATTTGAACCTGCTTTAACCTACATAAACATGTATGAAACTGCTTTAACCTACAAAACGTGTATAAACCTGCTTTAATCGACATAAACATGTATAAACTTGCTTTAATTGTGTAGGAACATGTATGAGTCTTTATAAACCAACATAAGAATATTTGAAATTTCAAGAAGCTCTATAAACCTGTTTAAACCTGTTTAAACCTGTATGAACCTGTGTGTACCTTCTAAACCTCCACGACTGTAAATCGACCTTTATGAGCGATCATAAATTAGCATGAGCGCTAGCCATTTTATGGGAAAGCCACAACACATAGATCTACTTCTGCTTCAAGCCGTGGAAATTTCTAGAGATTTGATCTGTTCCTGCAAAATCCAGTTTTTTCAGGAACCTCTTAAGGTGCCACCCACCCCCCTCCTCACACACACGCGGACAAAATAGAATTTATATACAAAATAAATACTTCACTATTTTACTTTAACCACAATTCTCCACCGCCCACCAGCCCAACCTGTCCTGGAGAAAAATGCCTGAAAGAAACACTGGTGACCATGTGTGCAATGCACGATAACATCACGTGTCCCTAAAGCTAACACTAACACTTGACCGAACATTAACCCTAAATTTAACAATAACACGAAACCTAGCACCAATTCTAAACCAAACTTTAACCCTAAATCTAACATTAAACCTAAATTTAACCGCAACCCTTAATCCAACACTACCCGTTAATCTAACACCTAATAACTTCCTCATGCACGCTAGACCTTACGCTAGGAATTTAATTCTCGTTGTTGTTGTTGATGGTGGTGGGGGTGGTGTTGACTTGACAAATAAAAAAATAAACTTGTCAACGACTGTGATAAAAACCATATTTTTTAACCCGCTGTATATCTCCCTGCGGAAGTAAATTACATTGAGATTCTGAAATTAGACTCCAAAAAAGCAACTCTCAATGGCAGAGTATGTATGGGATGGGTTGTGGTGGGGGAAGGGGGCTGAATATAATGGGTGGGGCGGAGGGGTGTATAGAATGGGTGGGGTGGGGGCTGTATATAATGGGTGGGGCGGGGGGGGCTGTATAGAATGGGTGGGGTGGGGAATTTGAGGGGCTGTGGGAGTGTTGATATCCAAGTCGTCACTTCTCCAAAACTTGCCCAGCCGTAAATTCTTCACATTTTTTACTTTTTTTTTTTTTTTTTTTTGGCCTTGTTAGTTCAATATTTTCCTGGCCACTAAGCCGAGATAATTGAAGTAAACAGTCGAGAAATGTCATCGCATTGTTTTGTGTGTTCCCTTGCCCTGTCCCCTACAACAGGCTTGCCATGTTGGTGTAGTTTTTACAACATGGAAATTATCTTTGGTTTTTTTTTTAAGCTTCAGCTTGTGAGAATTCTAGTTCGTCATTTTCAGTTTCTTCCAGTTTCTTTCCCCCCCCCCCTCCCCCCAACGAAATGGAATTTATATAGAAAACATATACTTGTATCAGTGTCCGCCCCCCTCCCCCCGGAAAATGTTGATCGCCCCCCCCCCCCAATATCAATTCCCCCCCCCCCCTCCCCCACGCCCCGGAGAAAAAAATCTGGAAGAAACACTGGTCATTATTATCAATAAATATCCTCAAACTAAATTAGCCCTAACCTTAACTTTAATCTAGTTGCAATCAATCCCAGAGGCGTAGCGAGGGGGGGAGGGGGGTGCGGACCGCACCGGGTGACACCATTTAGGGGGGTGACACCAAGACAAAAAATAGCAAAATATATAGAGAAAAACTTCAGTGGGGGTGCAAATAGAAAGTTTGAAAGTTTGTCCCTGGGAAGGGTCGCTACGCCTCTGAGCGGGGGGGGGGGGGGTGACACCATTAAGTGCCGCACCGGGTGACACCCGACCTCGCTAGGCCACTGATTTTCCTAAACATGTGTTAATATAACTGTAAACAAACTTCATCTTTATCCTGAGCTTAAACCTGAACGTAAATTAGAAACCTAAATCTTGTGTAAACCTAAATCTAGGCCTAAGTCTCTTTTTTGGAAACACAAAGTGTAAAAACAAAATTTAATGTTTTAATTTGTCGCACTATTATAATGATGCTTATTTGAGAGAGAAAGAGAGAGAGTGTGTGTGTGTGTGTGTGTGTTTGTGTGTGTGTATGTGTGTGTGTGTGTTTGTGTGTGTGTGCGTGTGTGTGTATGTGTGTGTGTGTTTGTGTGTGTGTGCGTGTGTGTATGTGTGTGTGTGTGTGTGTGTGTGTGTGTGTGTGTGTGTGTGTGTGTATGTGTGTGTGTGTGTGTGCGTATGTGTGTGTGTATGTGTGATGAGGTCTCGCAGGTACAACCCAGGTAACGTCTTGTTTGTTTTACCTTCACTCAACCCACACGACACCTGCCCTCAACGCTACCTCAACACCTGGTTGTAAAACAGTCTTTTAATTTTACGAACGTCTTAATGCAGACTGTTGTCTTCGAATTTCCTCACTAGAAACACACGGAAACACTAACCACAAACAGCGGTACGACAATGGCGACGTTAGAATTTTTATTTCTGGGAGAGTAGGGGTTAACATATATTTAATTTACAACGCTGTTTGTGAAAACATTTAGCCCTTGACATTCAAGTACTAAAAATAGTTGTTGTTTTTTTTATTCAGTTGGTGCGTGAAATAGATCCGGTAAGCTTATTGAAGCTACTTGTGCTAGTGTCATAACCCTTACTCAAACCATGTTCTATATTCTAACCCTAACTCTAGCATTGGCTAGAGTTAGGGTTAGAATATAGAACATGGTTTAAACTATACTCTAACCCTAACTCTAACATAAGCTAGTATTTACACGGACCCCAGATTCTAACCCTAACTTTAGCATTGGCTAGTATATACACTGACCCCAGATTCTAACCCTAACACTTATTCAGTAATCCCGTAATTGATAGAGTAGAATGGCGAAGGCGTGCGGGTGGGGGTGTAGGCAGGGGGTAATGTCCGAAACCCCTGCGGTTTGCAAAAAAAATATCGACTAAAGAATATTTATAAAATAGATTTAAATTCAAGTGTAAAACAAGTAAAAATTTCAAGATCAAGTTTATACATTGTAATGTAATAAATATTTTACAAATATATAGATTTCAAATTCAAGATATATAGATATACAATATAAATTTATAAAATTAGTTTACACATAAATATTTCAAATTTAAGATTTCTACCAGAGTTTCTTCCAGGCATCTCTTCGACGTAAGTCTACCGCCCCCCCCCCCCCCCGACAATTTCAAGTGCCCCCCCCCCCCCCCCGGGAGAAAAAAGTCTGGAAGAAACACTGATTCCTACTTTATAATTGTATGTATTAATTTGCAGATGTCAAATTCAAGATACGTAGATCTACATTACAAATTAATAAATTAGTGTACGATTAGAGATTTCAAACAATAAAACACAAAACTAAATTTATATTTGAAAATCCGGATTTAAAATTCAAAATTAAAATAAATTTCCCTTCACAAAACTGTATAAATCAAACTGTGTTAACTGTTTTAGTCACATTTCATTTAACCAGTAGGCTAACTACTTACCCTAAACTAGCCAGATAAATTGTCACCATCTGTTTGTGTAGAGTAGCTCCCCTTTGAGTGGACTGGGCTGTCATGCGCGACACGGTGGCTGACTAATGACCGGTGTACCGTCAAACCGGATACTGGCACGCACGGGATCATGGGTAAACTTTTTTCAAACAATGTTTGTGTTAGTTGTGCTGCGGGCCTTGTTGAAAGTTGTGTACACAGAGGGGTCTACACAGGCTAGGTCATGGCTTCGTTGTTGGGATGGAGCTAGCTCAAATGTACAGGAGGTTATATAGCTAGACACAGCTAGAGGACAGCTAGCCACAACGAGAGGACAGCTAGCCACAACTAGAGGACAGCTAGCCACAGCTAGAGGACTACTAGCCACAGATAGAGGACAGCTAGCCCACAGCTAGAGGACAGCTAGCCCACAGTTAGAGGACAGCTAGCCAACAGCTAGAGGACTACTAGCCACAGATAGAGGACAGCTAGCCCACAGCTAGAGGACAGCTAGCCCACAGTTAGAGGACAGCTAGCCAACAGCTAGAGGACTACTAGCCACAGATAGAGGACAGCTAGCCCACAGCTAGAGGACAGCTAGCCCACAGTTAGAGGACAGCTAGCCAACAGCTAGAGGACTACTAGCCCACAGCTAGAGGACAGGTAGAAAACAGCTAGAGGACAGCTAGCCCACAGCTAGAGGACAGCTAGCCACAACTAGCGGACAGCTAGAAAACCAACTAGCTTCCGTCCAGATATCAGGATCCATAAACTAATCTGATTGATATTGTAATACACTCGCTCCTTTCACAATTAACAACATTACTATAACAGCTAAAACATAAATATAACAATTAATATACAATTAATGTGATTAAATGAGATAAGAATATTGACATAAATATCAATTCGTTAAAAAAATTTGAAAATTATATTTTTTAAACGCAATTTATGTTATTTAAATTTTTTTATAAAAATAACTCCTGATATTTCGACTCGTTATACGTCAAAGTAGCACGAACATTGTTAAATGTTAAGAAAAACAAAAAGTTAAAATGTTATTTTTACGCTGACATTTTCTGGATAATTTTTCTTTCTCATAAAGCTAAGTAATTAAAATATTTCCATTGTTCTTACCTGCATGCCTCTTAAAGCACTTGTTGTGACTCACTTTGATAATACACTCACGCTTTATGCAACATTTAAAAATCATACACTTTTTAAATACAAAGTGTATCATATAGGCCTAGATCTACTTAACAAATAGCACTTACATTTGTAAAAAAAAAAGAAAAAAAAAACTCAATCATTCATTCCAATCCAAGTTTCCGGGTAATAATCCTCCGCCACAAAATCACTGCGCAGTGTGGACCCGACGCGCGGGAAATTTGAATAGTAAATCGTCGTTCGATTGGCCAGCCACGCTGACCACCAGCCATACGTCCCGCCAGAAATGACGACATAATCTGTGCTAGCCAATATGGCGAGGTGGGCGTGTGGCAACATGGGCTCTAAAACTCTGACGTCATCGGCCTTGAGGAAGTTCGCGCACCAGTTTAGGTCGTCGCTGACCACTAGAAACGTCACGTTGGTCGCGGAAATATTCCGGATGTACTCGAAGGCTTTTGTGAAGTACGTCACTTCCGGAACACTGTACCCCCGCTGTCGGTGGTGATCCAACAGGAAGTCGCCGCGCCGGACGTGGACGCCTACAAATTCGTGACCTTGAAGCTCCGACCTCAAGGTCACGAAAAATTTCTCCACCAGGCTCTGCAGGGGGAGGCTGAACGTGAACTCTCGCCGGATCTCGTCCGCGACGTGCGAGAAGTACCGCCACGTCTGCAAGTAGCCGTGCAAGGTCAGGTTGACACGTGACAGTTGCATCAGTTCCGGTTCGTATGTGCCGTACTTCCGGTGGACGACTTCCGGCCACCTGAAATACAGTGAGCACACATTTCAGAACTTTTACAATCATTTAATCCCAAACAAAGTTTATCCTGAATTACACGACACATCATATGGTTATCGCTAATCGACATAGCATATCATTGTTTTATTATAGACTAGCCGTCCCGGCCAGGCCCTGCTCTGGCTTCTGTGAAAAACCTTTCTGTTAAAGACCATTACCTGTGTGTTTAGTAATCATCATAAACCCGGCATTGCCCACCCAAACCACAACCAACCAAAACAACAAAACGCAAACATAACGCTAACACAATTACAAATACAAACGAAAACAAAAACCTAACAACAAACCCAACCACAACCACAAACACCAATACAAACACAAAGAAAAAACAAACAAAAAAGCAAACGAAAACAAAAACCTAACAACAAACCCAACCACAAACACCAATACCAACAACAACAAAAAAACAACGAAAAAGCAAACGAAAACAAACCAAATCCAAACGCAAAACCAACCAAAAACACAAATACAAACCCAAACAAAAAAACACAAACAAAAACGAAAAAAGAAAGAACAAAAACGAACCAAATCAAAACGCAACCACTAACGCAAACCCACCTAAACACAAAGAAAACACTAACGCGAACATAAACGCCCGGGGCGGAATCACCTGTTTTAGCTTAATGAACGACTATAGTACCCCAACTTATTCATAGTCTTTTGCACTCACTTAAACGAACGCGCCTGTTTCAATTTAATGAACAATTTTAATACTCCAAGCTTATCCGTAAAATACCTACAACATTTGCACTTGATCAATCCCCGCTAATTATGTAATTATTTTTTTTCCCAACACCAAAACAAAGTAATTAAAAAGTAAATTATTTTCCACAAATGCAATGGTTTTATAAAGGGAAGTAATTGTGTTTTCCTAATTTATCAAAGGGAAATAAGTGCTATAGTACTAAATAAAGACATAATTAGAATTTTTGTAAAAGATGATATTTTTTAAAACTTGTGTTTAATGAACATGCCGACAATTATTACTATAATTTGAAAAATGAAAATTATTTCCCAACACTTTCAATAATAATTTTTTGACTCATACATTTAGACAAATGCGACGATGATTGTCTAACACTTAAATCCATCCAAGACCAACGACAAACATATGCGTTACATACAGAACTGAGCTTTATATATTAGATTTAAGGTTTATTTTGTGCTTGATATAATGTTATATAGAACGGCGTGGTCGTGTAGTAGAGCGATGACTGCTAACCCGAATGTTCTCTCGAGGCTGGTGGTCCCTGAAGTTGAGGAAGTAGAGTTTACCTGTTTCTGTGACCTCGGCATATGAAGGGATATGTGTGGTCAGCACCATGAGCCGCATTTGCTTTTCTTTCACAGACAGAGTATAGCAAATAAAGTTTTTACAGCAAATATTTTGTGTCGTGTGGGTGTTGGCTTCATTAAGATATATTTTAATGGATATAAATAAAGCGTCACTGATTACTGCTGATTCATTTTTTTAAAACTATTTATTATATCTTTATAATTCCTACATACTGTAAGTTGGGGGGGGGGTGAATCTTTAAATTCATTAAAGAAAAACTAAGATAAATAAAAATACAAGTAGTTAGATAATTCTGCAGGACTGGGATGCAGACCTTCCCAGCTTGGTTGAACCTGCCAGGAGTTATCACTCCCGCTAGTATAACTCTGGGGGTCGTAAGGGTAACCAAGTGGCCAAGCCACGGCAAGACCCTAGCACCAGATGACAAACAACAACCCTATAACACTGGCAGAAGAAGCCCTAGAAGAAGTGGATAGATTCACCTACCTTGGAAGTATTGTTGATAAGCAGGGTGGGACAGAAGCAGACATAAAAATAAGGACGGGTAAGGCAAGAGCAGTCTTCAACCAACTAAAAAATGTTTGGGGTTCGGGAGATTTAACCCTTAGAATAAAAATCCGGATCTTCAACACACTAGTAAAACCTATTTTACTCTATGGAGCCGAGACATGGAGAATAACTGCTATAAATAAGAAGAAAATACAATCATTTATAAACGCATGTCTCAGAAAGATCCTGCGAATTCGCTGGCCTAAAACCATCAGAAATGATGTTCTATGGCAACGGACAAATCAACTGCCAGTGGAAGTAGAGATCCTCCAGAGAAAATGGAAATGGATTGGCCACACACTCAGGAAGCCTGTATCCAGCATAACAAGACAGGCCCTCACCTGGAATCCACAGGGCAGGAGGAGGAGAGGCAGACCAAGAAAGACCTGGAGACGTGACCTGGAAGAAGACACCAAGAAGATTGGATACACCTGGGGACAGTTGGAGAGACTAGCCCTGGACAGAGACGTCTGGAAAGCTCTTGTCAGCGGCCTATGTCCCAGTAGGGACGACAGGCAAACATGACATGACATGAAGTGAGAGTCGGCGAAATGAGAGTCGGTAAGGTGAGAGTCGGCGAAATGAGAGTCGGTGAAGTGAGAGTTGGTGAAGTGAGAGTCGGCGAAATGAGAGTCGGTGAAATGTAAGTCGGTGAAGTGAGAGTCGGCGAAATGAGAGTCGGTGAAGTGAGAGTTGGTGAAGTGAGAGTCAGCGAAATGAGAGTCGGCGAAATGAGAGTCGGCAAAATGAGAGTTGGTGAAGTGAGAGTCGGCGAAATGAGAGTCGGTGAAGTGAGAGTTGGTGAAGTGAGAGTCAGCGAAATGAGAGTCGGCGAAATGAGAGTCGGCAAAATGAGAGTCGGCAAAATGAGAGTTGGTGAAGTGAGAGTCGGCAAAATGAGAGTCGGTGAAGTGAGAGTTGGTGAAGTGAGAGTCGGCGAAATGAGAGTCGGCGAAATGAGAGTCGGCAAAATGAGAGTTGGTGAAGTGAGAGTCGGCAAAATGAGAGTTGGTGAAGTGGGAGTCGGCGAAATGAGAGTCGGTGAAGTGAGAGTCGGCGAAATGAGAGTCGGCGAAATGAGAGTTGGTGAAGTGAGAGTCGGCGAAATGAGAGTCAGTGAAATGTAAGTCGGTGAAGTGAGAGTCGGCGAAATGAGAGTCGGTGAAGTGAGAGTTGGTGAAGTGAGAGTCGGCGAAATGAGAGTTGGTGAAGTGAGAGTCGGCGAAATGAGAGTCGGTGAAGTGAGAGTCGGCGAAATGAGAGTCGGCGAAATGAGAGTTGGTGAAGTGAGAGTCGGCGAAATGAGAGTCGGTGAAGTGAGAGTCGGTCAAGAACTCTGGAAAATGTAAGCTACGCCTCTGGCCATTTCGTGTATGAAAGGTGCTGTAGTTACCTCTTGCTTAATTATATTTAAAAAATGATAATGTGTTTCAAATCAAAATTCGGCTTTTGTGGTTTAGTCTGGCATCCAGAAAACTGGCCCAACAACTTTCAAACCTGTCCAGCATCTAACTGGTCCATCAGCTATCCAACATGTCTGTTATTTGTCCATTAAACATTGTAATCGACTACCATGTAATCGGAAACCACACACACAGTGTAATCGACTACTACCGCATCATGTAATCGGATACCACATTATACCTTGTGATCCTTCTCGAATACCACCATTTCATGTACACGAATGCCATCAAACCATGTAATCGAATACCACGTAATTGAAGACCAATACACCATGTAATCAAATAGCTATTACACTTCCCGGTAGTGCACTAAAATAATCAACTGCTAATGACATGCTCCAATCAAGTTTAATTAACGACCACTTTTTAATGAGCTCCAGCTGAACCAAAAGAAAAAAAAATATTTTAAGACTTCAAATAAAAACAAGGTAATTAAAAAGTCTAGTGACAATTTTAGCGCAATTTCCTTATGTTATCTAAAAATAGCTCTGTCGTAGCGTAAATCAAGAGCAGGGTTAGTAAAACCATTGGTTAGTTATTAAAACGTTTTTTATTAATTTTTTTTCAGTATTTTACATGTTTTATTTACAATAGAGTTACATGACTAAACACCATTGCGCGCCTACTGAACATGATGGCGCAGCCATGGAACGTGACGGCGCAGCTATTGAACGTGATGACGCGTGTGGTGTGGTTGGAAAAAATGCCTACTAATTCGGTCAAAATTTTAATTAATTCAAAAATTTGTTTGTGACCGAACGAAAGGATATTTTTGAAAACTTTCTTAGGCAATATTGTTCTAAATTATGTCAGGAATCGATTGGTACATGTTTCAAGTCGCTAAGTGGTCTGGTTGCCGAGATATGGGCCAAAAACTGCTTTTTTCCGAGGTTTTTTGGCTTTTCCGGGAAATCCATGAAAGAAACCCGGAATTTTTATGGCCTATGCTCATCCTCGTAACTTGCTTAACATATTTGCTTTTGGAACTAGTCCTCGATATTGCTTCGTTGAGGAGGAGATACGACTTAAAGCTGCGGACACACATTCATCCATCCATCCATCCATCCATCCAGAAATGACGGGTTAATAAACGCAATTCTCCAGAATGGAAATTGCGCTAAACAGGAAGCTAAATGATGGAAAAATGGAACTTTTCCGGATTCGGTAGAATAAAAACTAATACACAAACCCACGAAACAAATCCTAATTTAAATTCAATGATTCATTCCATATTGTATGGTTTTTTAATGGAAAAAATTTGAGGACGTGGAGAATATTTTTTTTTACTGGCTAAATTCTAAATTACTGTCTGGGTTGCGATCGGGCTGGCTGTTGTGATGGGTAGCTAGCTGCAGAAGGGGGGGGGGGGGGAGGGGCGGACCGCACCGGATGACACCATATAGGGGGGTGACACCATGGCAAAAAATTGCAAAACGTAAAGAAGAAAAATGCTTTCTGCCACTTACATTAATGATTAATTATGCGCCATATATTTAAATTATAAGCCTATGTAGGCCGACACACAGACAGACAGACAGACAGACAGACACACACACACTCACACACACACACACATATATATATATATATATATATATATATATATATATATATATATATATATATATATATATATATATATATATATATATATATATATATATATATATATATATATATATATATATAGTTTCTTGAGCTTGAGGGGGGGGGGGGACTGACACCACGAAGCTGACACCACCTGGCCGGACCGAAAGTTACCTAGTTTTAAGTACATCCGTGTCAAAAACGTCACATCCTCCACAAGGAGTTGAGGGTCTTTTTTTTTCAATGACCTTCACAATGACCTTCACAGCTTACATTAATGGCTGGTCGGACGGGGGTTATATACAGGGCCGGCGCTACCTATAAGGCGAACTAGGCGGTCGCCTAGGGCGCCATCCCTTGGGGGGCGCAAATAGTTTAATCGCTATTATCAAAAGGTACCTATTAATTAAAAACTTTTATAAAGCAGTAGCGATCTATTTCGGCACCCAGGACGAATTATCAATTCTGCACCCCCACCTCAAAATTAGGTCTATTTAGGCCTTTATAATTCGCGATGGTGAAAATCCAACCCCAACTCCCTAATTTGGAAAAGTCGGGGCGCTTTTTACCAGTCACTTTGCCTTTTTAATTTGGTGTCACATAATTGATGTAGAAAACGATTAAATAAGTTCGTTATTTAAATTTCGAACATTCTAATAGGGCTTATAAGTCTTGTTTTCTCTGACTTTAAATTAGAAATCTGTCCTAGTGTATAGAGTTTTGTAATGACGGTGTGTTCAAAGTATTGTACTTGTTTGGTAAGTTTTGATGACTCGTTTAGATTTGGGAGTAACGGCGGAAGGCTATTGCTGATAGGATTCGTAAAGTATCTAAGTGTTAAAGTGTCGGATTTTTTATTTGGCTATTGTGTAGTTGAAGGTCTAGTGGAATCTGATTGGTAGTAGAGAAATGAGAATGCAGGTGATGAAGTATCGTCGTTCTAGAGTTCGGGAGTATTGATTCTTGTGGTATTAAGGTATCTAATTATATTGACTGTTAAAGTGTAGTAGTAGGTCCAGTGAAATCGTTGTTGATTGGGAGTACCGTTTGTAGAGCTTGGTTAAGTTAAACGTGTTGGTGTCGTAGTTCTGGAGCATCGAGTCTAGTTATGTTTAGCCTTAGGTATAGAAGTTTTATATGCGTTATGAATGTAGTAGAGTATATCGAGTAGTCGAGTTTATCGTAAGTTAGATGACTTCAATTCAGTACGGAACACACTACAAAGAGAGGTAGGCGTTCTCTAGTTGAAAAATCTTAAGCTCTTTTGGGAATCTATATTAGCACTCTTAAGGTATTAATATATATATTAAATAGGATGGAATTTATAACTAACAGTAAACTTTATTTTTTCAAATTTTATTTTTTTCTATTTAATTTTAATCAATAATTCTAGCAATGTCTAGAACAGTTACCCGAGTTTGATTCTTTCAAAAACATCCCTTTGTTGAGGGATCCAAAATTTGATATAGTTCATTTTCTGAGCCTGGTCACTTTATGTTATGTCATCAAAATTGAATAGAAGTATGTTATATAAAACTACCATTTTTAGACTTTCAAACAAAACCTACAGTTAAGTATTCAATAGGTAAAATATATTGTTTTCACAAGGTTACATAGCTAACATGAAAGATTTGTTGTAGTTATTACGTAATGAAATTTAGAGCGTTTTATTGTGTTTTTGAAACATGTCTTAGTTACACTTGGTTAAATTAGCAATTCTTTTAAACGTTATTTCCCTTGAATAAAATTTTGTTTATTTGGTTTTTCGAATGGGAGATAATTCCTGACCTTAAGTTAACCGCTTACATATAAATACAACTTTAAGTAATTATTTGCTACTGTAAAAATTATATAGAGCTTAAGTTCTAAACAAAATAGTTTGGTAGGTTTTTTAGCATTATCAAGTTGTCAAACATCAGTAGCCGTTGTAGATTGCAATACTTAATTTTAGTAGACATACAGTCTTAGTCGTAAATTAAACATCTAATTAATTGTCTTTTCGTATTTTTCACCCTCTCCTAAAGGATTCATATATAACAATTTTATGCTGGAATCTATATCATTTATAACCTTTTATTTTTCAAAACAAAAAAATTGTTACATAATCACACAATATATACATTTTACAATTATAACTAAAGACAGTCAAGCTTAAAACAGGTAAGTTCCGTTTTGGAACTCACCTTGGGAGGACTGCAGTGAGTCCAACACTACAAGAATTTTTTTTCAGTGTTTTTTCAGACTGTTTTCTCCCAGGGACGGGAGGGGCAGTAGCGTAGCGAGGGGAGGGGGGAGGGCGGGGGACATATGTCCCCGGCGCCGACCTTAGGGGGCGCCAAAATGGGTTGGAAAAATAAATTGAAAGGTTGAGGGGGTTGCACATTGAAAGTTTGGGGGGGTGCAAATCGAAATCTTGAGGGGGGAGTGCAAATCGAAAAGTTTGTCCCCGGGCGCCGTGAAGGGTCGCTACGCCTCTGGGGGGGGGGCACTTAAATTTTCTAAGGAGGGGGGGGGGGGCTATGTCGTAAAGTACAAAGTAGACTCGTGGACTTAGCAACAATTTCAATAAAATGTAATTACGCTTGCAAACTGGAATTGAAGGAATTAGTACAAACTTTTGAGACAAAGGAGGCAAGTAAAATTTGATTTTTATGTCTACTTATAACGTGTATGCAATTGATAATAAATGAATATGTCACTTTAAATGAACTGTTTTCTTATAGGATATGTTTTAGTAATTAATTTGTGTGATGAGGGGCGTTTTAATAAGTTTTGCCTAGGGCGCTAAATAACCTTGCGCCGGCACTGGTTATATATTACCTACTCTTGTAAATAGCTATTAATTAACCAATCTTATTTGATTGTTCTATAAATCATCAAAGTTTTCATCAGTTTCCATCCCCCGCCCCCAGCCGTACGGAACACATAAATCACATCATCAATAAATATACTAAGAAAAATGTACGCTTTGACCACTTTCCGATTCCCCGCCCGATTCCCTCCCCCCCCCCCCCCCCCAAGAGGCGTAGCGATGGGGGGGCAGGGGGGTACATATGTCCCCGGGCGCCGACCTTAGGGGGCGCCAAAATGGGTTGTAAAAACAAATTAAAATGTCATTTTAGTTGCATTTTTGCATTATAAATAGTTTGAAGGGGGGGGTGTGCAAATCGAAAGTTTGAGAGTGGGGTGGGGGGTGCAAATCGAAAGTATGAGGGGGTGCAAATTGCAAATTTGCTCCCGAGGGGGGCGCCAAATTGAAAGTTTGTCCCCGGGCGCCGGGAAGGGTCGCTACGCCTCTGCCCCCCCCCCTTGAAACAGTTTTTCTTCCAGACATTTTTTTGGGAGGTGGGGGGCGGATTATATTTTCCAGGGGGGGGGGGGGGTAAAAGTATGTTTTCTATATAAATTCCATTTCCTTCGAAGAGATGCCTGGAAGAAACTCTGCCTTGAAAGAAGCCCTGGTTTTCATGATAACTGCCAGTCATTCATTAAAAGTAATTGTTGATTTTCGTATTCTCTAATCACTCAGTTATTCGCCATTTATGCCAACCTTCCCATTGCCAGAGTCCTTGACCCCGCGACCCCTAGGAAATTGGTTCGTGAACTTACCCGCTCGTGTCTATTCCTGCACGGATATGACGTAGGTTAAGTGCTGACGTCATACTCTTCCCGTTCTCCATGACGGCCAGTCTATTTTGAGCTCTGGAAATTCCCAGTAGGGATGCGTACATGAACATCTGGTTGCCCAACCCGCCAACCACATTGTCAGCCCTGAACACGACGTACAGGGGTTGTTGGGCAGATGTGATGTTTGGGGTTGTCGGGGTGGTTGAAAGGTTGGTTGTCAAGTTGGTAGGTTTGTCAGTTTTCTGAATTTCTGTCTGGTTGGTTAGCGTTGGGATGGTTGGCTGGCTGGTTGTCGGGATGGTTGGCTGGTCGTTGGTTGGGATGGTTGGCTGAGTGGTTGTCAGGTTGAATGGTTTGTCAGTTTTCTGAATTTCGGTCGGGTTGGCCGTCGGGATGGTGGTAGGAATGGTTGTCGGGTTGGCTGATTGATTGGTTGTCGTGATGGTTGTAGAAACGGTAGTAGGAATGGTTGTATGTTCGTGCGTGGGACTGGTCTCTAAGATACTTGCCGGGTTGGTTTGTTGGCTGGATGTCTGCGTGGTTGTCGGGTTGTCTGTATTTCCATCTGCTAACCCTGACTGAATCCCACTACTTACTGTGACAACCACATCATCACCAGGGCCGCACACTGCCCTACCACCACATCTTCTATTCAAACCTCCCCCTAAAGTGCTAGTAAAATTAGCATCATCTACACCAGTAGTCTCCCCTAGAATGCTAGTCAAACTTTTCAAATTCTCTCCCTTGTCAGGTGCACTAGTAGAATTAGCCCGTTCACCGTTTGCACCGTTCACTATTGTAGGAGCCGGGGATGTGATGTTGAGTCCTTTGTTGTAGGTTGTATGTCTTGTATTGTTGTGTTTTAAAGTGGAGGTTATTGTCACGGGAGAAATCGATGGCGTTTTGTTCGGGTTGTTTAGATTGTGGGCTGTGTGTGTGATGGTTGTATTCCATGGGTGTGTCATGGTTGTCGGGTTGGTTTGAGGAATGGTAATCGGATTGGTTATAAGGTTGGTTGTCGGGTTTGATTGAGGAATGGTAATTGGATTGGTTGTAAGGATTGTTGTCGGGTTGGCTGTCGGGTTGGTAGTCGAATTGGTTGAAGGACTGAATGCATGGCTGGTTGTCGGGCTGGCTATTGGGTTGGTAGTCGAATTGGTTGAAGGGCTGATTGCATGGCTGATTGTCGGGTTGGTTTGAGGAATGGTAATTGGATTGGTTGTAAGGTTGGTAATCGGGTTGGTTGTTGGGTTGGTAGTCGAATAGGATAAAGAACCTAATATATGGCTTGTTGTCGGGTTGGTTTGAGGAATGGTAATTGGATTGGTTGTAAGTTTGGCTGTCGGGTTGGTTGTCAGGATGACTGTTAGGTTGTCTCTGTGGCTGGCTGGCGGGTTGACGTTCGGGTTGGCTGTCTGTTCTTCCGTCCGTGTTCTTGTAGCGCGTGCCTCCACATTAACCGTGGTCGTCATCTGGGTCAAGAGAACAGACTCCGTGCTGTTGACCGGAAGTCCGGCCATCTTCCGGCCAGCGATGAGCCGATTGGTCAGTGAGTCAATCACGTGGGTGTCAATACGTATTCTCCACTTCATCATATGGGATATGCTGGTCAGCCTACGGTAAACACATATTACGTCATATTAAGGCGAACATAGCAGACGATTAGAAGAGGAAATCTCAAAATTTAAGTGTTCAACATTCATAATTTCATTTCAAATTGGGTTCTAAATCTAATTTTAAGCCACTGATAATTCAGAATAATAATTTTAAGTTTAATTTTTATTCGACATCTAATTGCAAGTTTAGATCAACAATGAAATTGGACCTAGTGTTTCTTTCAGACTTTTTTCCCCGGAGGGGGGGGGGGGGCACTTTATATTTTCGGGGGGGGGGGGGAAGTGGTGGACACTGGTAAAAGTATATGTTTCCAATATAAATTCCATTTTGTTCGGGGTGGGGTGTGGGGGGTACACTACCTTCGGGTGGGGGGGGGGGGCGGAGCTACCCCGAAGAGATGCCTGGAAGAAACTCTGATTGGACCAAATATATTTCACTTCTACTATAACTTGTATATTACTATTTTTTTAAACTGTATGACGTACGACGTACTCACATATCATGCTGCATGACGTACAATAAACCACCTAATGAAAACACCACCAGCACAGGGAAGTACAGACGTAATAGCGACGGCCTTGACATTAGAACCCACCATTTTCTTGCTCGCTTTTTCATCTACAAAAAATACACTTTTTAAATGGCATTTTGACTACTAGAGTTAGGATAGTAGCAGTTGTTGTTTGTTGTTTTTATTTTTATTTTTATTTTCAGATATTTTTTTTAATCGCCAGGGAGGGCGGACACTAATTAAAGTATTACTTTCTATATAAATTCTATATTTTTCTATTTCTTGCGGGTGATGGCGGTTGAAACTTTCCAGAAACAGTCCCCCGCCCCCCCCCCCCCCCCCCCCCCAACTCGAGTGATGCTTTAAAGAAACTCTAGATAACAGGAGCCAACTTCATCCAGCTCATACAGAAAATTTCCCAGGACTGAGAACTTTGGAGATCACCGTAATGAGCGTGGTGATGATATTAGCAACGAGGGGCTAATCGTTACCATACAATAGCATTTCTTGAGTTTAAATCTCCGTTACCATATAATAGCATTTCTCGAGTTCAAATCTCTTCGAGTAAAAAAAAAACTGCTACAAAATCTAATTTTTCAAAGGCTTTCTTTAATCATTTCAAAAGCCATTTGATTTCCAAAATATTTGTGACTTGTTAAAATTGATTCAAAATGTGATCCAAACTACATGCGATCAATTACGACAATGTTCACAATTAGTTAATTACGAAATAGTGCCATTTAATAAATTCGTTAATTTAAAAATAGCGCTATTCAAAAAATTCTTTAATTAAGAAATAGCACCATAGAATAAGCTCGTAAATTAAGATATAGTGCCGTGGAATAAATTCGTTAATTAAGAAATAGCACTATGAAATAAACTCGTTAATTATTGAAAAAGCACCATACAATAAATTCGTTAGTTAAGAAATAGCACATACTAATAAATTCGCAAATTAAGAAATAACACCATACTACATCACATAGAACAAAAACATAACTATACAAAATCTGAACCTTCTATTTGTGTGTCCGTGGTCCAACTTCAACAGCTACCAGCTCGTATCATCATAGTTGGTTGTTGCTGTCTTTACGTACCATCACTGTCAGTTGTTGCTCACTCTACGTACCATCATTGTTGGTGGTGGTGTTCTCTCCCATCTCATTCTTACCACAATGACGGAAACACCGACTTTTAATTACACCTTAACCTAATTACTGCTCAGGTTTTACGTCATTGTCAACTCATAACTAATTATCTAGTAATTTAACAAAAAGCTTTGAAAACTAAATGATTTTAATTATATTATCATAGTGTTGTTGTATAATAGAATATGGCATACTAACTTTAGCAGATAGAAATCATTATCATTAACCTTATGACAAAAAAAAAATTTCTAATGAATTGTTAATTTGTTACCGAAACAATTTTGCACACATTTATCACAACACAAACGTCACAACACACGAAGCACATCGACCTCCTCCGTATCTGCGCTCTACATCACCGTGACGTCACGACTTTCTGCGCACGGCCTTGTTTTCTCCATTCGCCCCAAGAAAACGGCTGGTTAACATTAGATAGAAAACAAGCAACGTTTCTTACACAAAGCTTGAAAAAACCAATCGCCGAACCTTCGATCTAGGTATAGATTGATTCTGGCGACAGTCGTTCAGAGGCGGTCACAGTTATTGATCTGAACTCAGTCATGCGGCACGGCCAGTCGACAGTTTGATTTTCTTTACATCCGGGCTTCTTGTGTTTTGTTTTATTTTTAGCCGGTTTTCTCTGCAGTTCATTTGTCTTTAGAGTTGCTTCGTCGTTTGTTGTGAAGGTTCGTCCACTATAGGGTGAGGGTGCATCCACTATTTGTTTATTGTATGTTGGGATTTGTCCATTATTCGTCCATTATACTTTTGGATTTGTCCACTATCCGTCCAATATTTGTCCATTATAGTTTGACATTCGTCCACAACTCGTCCATTATACTTTGGGATGTGTCCAATATTTGTCCATTATAGCTTGACATTCGTCCACAACTCGTCCATTATAATTTGGGATGTGTCCAATATTTGTCCATTATAGCTTGACATTCGTCCACAACTCGTCCATTATACTTTGGGATTTGTCCACTTTTTGTCCATTATAGTTTGACATTCGTCCACTATTCGTCCATTATACTTTCGGATTTGTCCAATATTTGTCCATTATAGTTTGACATTCGTCCACAACTCGTCCATTATACTTTGGGATGTGTCCAATATTTGTCCATTATAGCTTGACATTCGTCCACTACTCGTCCATTATACTTTGGGATGTGTCCAATATTTGTCCATCATAGTTTGACATTCGTCCACTATTCGTCCATTATGTTTTGGGATTTGTCCACTATTTGTCCATTATAGTATGACATTCGTCCACTACTCGTCCATTATACTTTTGGATTTGTCCACTCAAATGTGGGATCCGACCATCATATTAAGTAATTCATATTCAAATGTTTCACAACGTTTTCTAAATAAATCACTGAACGGTTTTAGGCTCGCGTTTGTCTCATGTTCTGACCCGTGTAAGGAGCTAATCAACTCGAGTTCTGACCCGTGTAAAGAGCTAATCAACGCAAACACCCGGGTCTTGCTCAGCTCATCTTAGTACCTGGCATAAATTGGGGCGATTGCTCTGTTAATATTTCTATAACGACAAAGACGAATTATCTACCTGACCGCAGATACAGACAATGAAAGTCTCTAACTCCCCCCCCCCCAGAGGCGTAGCGACACTTCCGGCGCCCGGGGACAAACTTTCAATTTGGCGCCCCCCTCGGGAATAACCTTTCGATGTTCCATTTGCACCCCCCCCCCTCCCCTCAAACTTTCAATTTACACCCCCCTTCCCCCCCCCCCCCCATATATTTTTTTTTATATTTATAACGCAAAACTGCAGCTAAAATGAGATTTTAATGTTTTTACTAACCCATTTTGGCGCCCCCTAAGGTCGGCGTCCTTGAACATATGTACCCCCCACCACCCCCCCACCCCTCGCTACGCCTCTGAACCTCCCGCCCCCTTCCCCACCCATCCCTCGACCTAAGCTAACGAAAGAAACTTCTGCAGCATTATCTCCCAACATCAACTCGAATGCTCGTGTCAGCGGTTGATTTGATCTAACACGTCACAACGTTTCTCGTGCTATTCTTTTCTTTCAGTTGTCGATTCTTCCCCTCCTCAACCCCCTCCCCCATACACACACGCTCACTAAAATGACACCACACTCCACAAACATCCTCCTCACACATACATACACACACACATCTCCTCACCTACACACACCCCACTCATATTTATCTATAACTGTTTAATTAAACCAATCAATACATTTATTGATTTTAATCACCAGACAGCCAGCGTCATATTTTTAAATTAAAACATTTCATTGTGACAGTTACTCTTTTTAATCAACATTCTACCAAGGGACACAAATCTATTTTTATTACAAGAAAAAGTTATTATAACAAGGGACGTAATCCAGTTTAAATTGCTAAAATCAGGCAATCCTTTTACTGTTTAAGAACAGAGTTTCTTTCTGACATTTTTCTTCAAAAAGATTGCCTGAAAAACCTGTTTAAGACCCAAAAGTTTTCTACGCTAGCAGAGGTTAGAAATAATTATTTAAATTACAGGCTAGGGAAATATGGAAACAACTTTTTTTATAAGTTGTTGACCTATTATCAAATCGAGTTCATATTATTAGCTAATCTAGTTGGTAATCAATTCTTTTATAGGACAATATTTTCAACTCTGGTTTCTCTTCACATCGAGTACATCTTTCGCCTTTTGGTTAAGATCAAGCGATAACTTAACCTCAATTTCACCTATGTCAGGGGTCGGCAACCTTTTGAAGCGGAAGAACCAAAAGTTACAATTTTCAAAATTTCCCTGGTTTTAAAGAGCCACTAACATTTTTTTATTTCAAATATTTTATTTTTTTATTAAGATTATTAGTATTTGTGCAAGGAGCTAGAGAGCCGCATCTTGATATCAAAAGAGCCGCATGCGGCTCGCGAGCCGCAGGTTGCCGACCCCTGACCTATGTCATCCTTTCAGACGACATTCGCAAAAATTGTCAGCGGCAGCAAAGGGGCTGCGCCCTTGGAAATTCCCTCTTGGTCGAGAGCCAGGGAGAGGAGCCACCCGGACTACGGTTCGGGTGGCTTAATGAAATCCTGGGCCCAATCCCTTTTAGAGATCATGACAACAATCACCATCGACCAGTCTGATGAAATAGCTCCTGAGCTTTTCGACTCGCCTACAGTAATGCAAGTTACCATCAAATCAAGAAATCACCAGAACATCCCTGGTCACCTCTTGCGCAACATCATAAGCCCACACCAGATCCTGCTTCTCAACTATGGACGAGGGGATACCTGGTACTTCTCGTCCAACGAGTTTGACGCAGCGGATCTGGACGGCACCACCAAAACACACGGCCCATACACTTTGAATTTCGACAGATACTACAAGGACAAAATAATCGGAACCCTTAGATGGGTCCCGCCCGCTCTGAGCAACGAAACACTGATTAAAGCACTGCAAACAATCAGCAACTCTACATCTACAATAACCACAATCCCGCACACAAACAACCGCAGATTCACCATCCAGAACGACAACCCACAACACATCCCACACTACATCAAAATTACATACAAAGACACAACACGTAATATCCTCATCGCACTGCCAGGAAGACGCCAAGCCTGTCAGGTGTGCGGCTCGGACAGTCACTGGACCAACCATTGTCAATTATCAACACTAGAAACAACACCCAATATTCACCTGTTAATCATTTGAATTGTTGATCCTTTTTTACTTTCTCCTATATACGAAGTATACAGAAAGTATTGTAATCGTGCACAAAAATAACATGAAATTTTGACAGTTTTCACCGTTTTACTCCTCAGTCCTTCATCACATCCGGAGTATAGAGGACTTATTTTAATCAGGCAAAAATTATAAATACAAATATATAAACATTTTGGCGTTTTATGCGTTATCGAGTCGTAAAAACTGGACTTAGCAATTCTGTCAGTTGTCGGGTACGTATTAGAGCTGGGTGGACTCGTGACGTTCATGTGTTTTCTTTTAGGTTGTTTTTTATCTTTAATATTAGATCTACGTCATTTTAATTATTAGTCTTTTATAGTCAATTATAATTAACGAGCACGAGAAAAAAAATATGTTAAAAAAACAAACAAGAAGTATTATTATATATAATTATTATTTTTCAAATTATCTAAAACATTACTAATTGGCAATCAGAGTTAAATAAGTTGTCTATATTTTCTATGTCACTGTGTAGCCTCTGTTGTCAGACTGACCTACATCAATGTCCAGTTTGCTGTCATTAGGTGGGGCTCTACATTTACCAGCATGGTCATGCTTTAACTACTTGAAACTGACCAGTAGAATACCTGATAGTAAGGGACAGCCTACCGTGTATACAACAAACGGAATAGTTTGTGGCTGATTTTTTTCCCCTATTGACTTCAAGCGTTAATTTTTCAGCTATCAAATTCCGTTTCTTTATATTTATTCATCCAAGAATTTTTTTGTTTTAGTTTTTATTTTTTATTTTTTTATGTTGTTAGTGTCATGAAACAGTTTCTGTAGTAATTTGATATAACCGGATGTGCTTCTTTCTGTGGCGTTAGGGTCACTGGTCTTTGACACAGGCGACATCCCGCGTCAGACCCTCAGCTCAACAGCCGTACTCTACTTCGCCTAGCTGCCCTACCGTGAGAAACACAGCAACGGGTAAAAATCTTGACTGTACCCATATCTTATGTTACCTCCCTTGTGTAACATCCACGCTAACCAAGATCACGTCAATACTGACCTCGGTTGAATGTAAACAAAGGTCGAGACATCGCTCACCGTGACCTTGACATTGATGATCTCTCAACCTTCTAAAAAAATTTAAAACCGCCAGCGGTTTCTCAAACCTCAGTTGTCCAACCCAATCCAAGATGGCGGGTAGTAGTCGCCCTTGCTGAACCCCTCGGCCAGGGAGGAGTTCTCCCGCGGGTACCCTCTGAAATACACGGTGATCCCGTTGGCCAACCAGGCAGCCCACCAGCCAAACGTCCCACCAGACAGCACCGTGTGCTGGCACCTGGCCAGGACCGCCAGATGCACCGCCCGCGATGCATTTCTCAAAACCTTCACGCCCGTCGCTTTTAGATTCTTCCTACACCACCTCAAATCGTCGCTGGCTACTAAAAATAAAACCGGATCCGGAATTATCTTCCGGAACAGATCAAAAGCCTTCAGGAAATAACTCGCTTCCGGGACGGTAAACCCGGATTTTTTCAGGATTAAAAAGTCGCCACGCCGAACGTGGACCCCCACAAACACGTGACCTGGGTAGCGGTGACGTAGCTTGAGCATCGTGACGTCAGCCGCGTCAGCGATGAACTTCCGGAAGGTGAACTCTCGTCGAATCTCGTCCTCGATGTGCCGGAAATATTTCCAGGACTGCAGGAAACCGACGAGGCTGAGATTGGCAGACGGTAGGTTCGTGAGTCGAGCCTTGTCGTAGATGGCGAAACCGTCGAAGGTCACGTTGTCCCAGCTGTAACAAAGACGGATATGACGTCAGGTTTGGTGTCACATTTTTTTAAAATTTTCATCTAACTGGCTTACTGTACTATCTTACTGTAATCCTACTATCCCACTCACCCTGTACTGTTGATCCCACTATCCCACTCACCCTGTATTTTTTATCCCACTATCCCACTATCCCACTCACCCTGTACTGTTAATCCCACTATCCCACTCACCATGTACTGTTGATCCCACTATCCCACTATCCCATTATCCCACTATCCCACTCACCCTGTACTGTTGATCCCACTATCCCACTCACCCTGTACTGTTGATCCCACTATCCCACTCACCCTGTACTGTTAATCCCACTATCCCACTCACCCTGTACTGTTGATCCCACTATCCCACTCACCCTGTACTGTTGATCCCACTATCCCACTATCCCACTATCCCACTCACCCTGTACTGTTAATCCCACTATCCCACTATCCCATTATCCCACTCACCCTGTACTGTTGATCCCACCATCCCACTATCCCACTATCCCACTCACCCTGTACTGTTAATCCCACTATCCCACTCACCCTGTACTGTTGATCCCACTATCCCACTCACCCTGTACTGTTGATCCCACTATCCCACTATCCCATTATCCCACTCACCCTGTACTGTTGATCCCAAAATCCCACTCACCCTGTACTGTTGATCCCACTATCCCATTATCCCACTATCCCACTCACCCTGTACTGTTAATCCCACTATCCCACTATCCCACCACCCCACTATCCCATTATCCCACTCACCCTGTACTGTTGATCCCACTATCCCATGATCCCACTATCCCATTATCCCACTATCCCACTCACCCTGTACTGTTAATCCCACTATCCCACCACCCCACTATCCCACTATCCCACTCACCCTGTACTGTTGATCCCACTATCCCACTCACCCTGTACTGTTGATCCCACTATCCCATTATTGCATTATCCCACTATCCCACTCACCCTGTACTGTTGTTCCCACTATCCCATGATCCCACTATCCCATTTTCCCACTATCCCACTCACCCTGTACTGTTAATCCCACTATCCCACCACCCCACTATCCCACTATCCCACTCACCCTGTACTGTTGATCCCACTATCCCACTCACCCTGTACTGTTGATCCCACTATCCCACTATCCCACTCACCCTGTACTGTTGATCCCACTATCCCACTATCCCACTATCCCACCACCCCACTATCCCACCATCCCACTATCCCACTCACCCTGTACTGTTGATCCCACTATCCCACTCACCCTGTACTGTTAATCCCACTATCCCACTTAACCATTATCCCACTATCCCACTCACCCTGTGCTGTTGATCCCACTATCCCACTCACCCTGTACTGTTGATCCCACTATCCCACTCACCCTGTACTGTTGATCCCACTATCCCACTATCCCACTCACCCTGTACTGTTGATCCCACTATCCCACTATCCCACTATCCCACCACCCCACTATCCCACCATCCCACTATCCCACTCACCCTGTACTGTTGATCCCACTATCCCACTCACCCTGTACTGTTGATCCCACTATCCCACTCACCCTGTACTGTTAATCCCACTATCCCACTATCCCACTCACCCCGTACTGTTGATCCCACTATCCCACTCACCCTGTACTGTTGATCCCACTATCCCACTCACCCTGTACTGTTAATCCCACTATCCCTCTCACCCTGTACTGTTGATCCCACTATCCCACTCACCCTGTACTGTTGATCCCACTATCCCAGTCACCCTGTACTGTTGATCCCACTATCCCACTATCCCACTCACCCTGTACTGTTGATCCCACTATCCCAGTCACCCTGTACTGTTGATCCCACTATCCCACTCACCCTGTACTGTTAATCCCACTATCCCACTTTGGCTGTACTATTGATCCCACTATCCCACTATCCCATTATCCCACTATCCGACTCATCCTGTACTGTTGATCCCACTATCCCACTATCCCACTCACCCTGTACTGTTAATCCCACTATCCCACTATCCCACTCACCCTGTACTGTTGATCCTACTATCCCACTCACCCTGTACTATTGATCCCACTATCCCACTATCCCACTCACCCTGTACTGTTGATCCCACTATCCCACTCACCCTGTACTGTTGATCCCACTATCCCACTCACCCTGTACTGTTGATCCCACTATCCCATTATCCCACTATCCCATTATCCCACTATCCCACTCACCCTGTACTGTTGATCCCACTATCCCACTCACCCTGTACTGTTGATCCCACTATCCCACTCACCCTGTACTGTTGATCCCACTATCCCACTATCCCATTATCCCACTATCCCATTATCCCACTATCCCACTCACCCTGTACTGTTGATCCCATTATCCCACTATCCCACTCACCCTGTACTGTTGATCCCACTATCCCACTATCCCACTCACCCTGTACTGTTAATCCCACTATCCCACTCACCCTGTACTGTTGATCCCATTATCCCACTATCCCACTCACCCTGTACTGTTAATCCCACTATCCCAGTGCTGTATCTCAAACGTCCTTGTCAGCTCCCTGCTGTTCTCTATGACCGGCCTCCTACCCCACGCCCTAGCCATCCCCAGTAGGGAGGCGTACATAAACATGTGATTCCCCAGCCTCCCCACCAGCGTCCTCTCCAGCACAATTATGTAAAGTGGGGCGGGTGGGGTGGGGCTCACACCACACCCAGCAGACGACAGATTGGTCACGCCTGAGTGCGCTCTCGTCTGCTCCGATAAATTGGATTTGTTTTCGTCTCGTCGTGTCGCAGAGAAGACATCCACAGGAAACTTGACATCCGTTGACCTCTGATAGTTGACCTCTAGTGACCCTGGGTACATGACCTTCGTCACCGCTGCTGATCCCGGATGGTTTGACCTCGCATAGTGCAGTGACCCAGGAAATAAGGAAAACCTCGCCCTGATGTCTGAGATGTTAAGAGAACTTTGAATAGCTGCGGTCATTGACCTGTAAACAAAAGTTGAGTAAAAGAAACTTAAAAAACCAGAACTATAACATTTTTACATCAGTTGAATGCAACGTTAAGTTTGTTATAGTTTCTTAATTGAATATACAAGCACTCAGATGTGTTTTCTCGTTTGTTTTTTTTTTTTGTTTTTTTTTTTTTGAAGTATAAACAAATATAATATTCACTTTTAAAAAAATAACAATAATATTTTATTAAATAAAATACGCTTTCAGATAACGCTTATAGGACAGAGTTAGTGCGTTGGTAAACTAGTAACATATCAACTATAAATAGAGTAAATATTTAGAAACTAAAACTCTAGTAATCAATAGTCTGGGGACAAAAATTTGAAGCCACAATCCTATGAGTCAAAAGAACTGGGAACAATAAGATTTGGAGCTAAAAGCCTGAAGCTAAAAATCTAGGAGCTTAATGCTTTGAAGTTAAAAAAAACCCTTGAAATTAAAAGGTCATATGCTTAGAATCTAAAGCCTTGGAGCCAAAAATCTAGGAGCCAAACGCCTTGGAGCTAAAATCCCGAGGGCCAAAAATAAGAGCCGAAAACAAAGAGTTCAACGACTGTCAGCCGAAAGCATAGGAGCCGTAAGTCGAACCGCCAAAAACTTGGAGCCAAGAGCCTATGAACCAAGAGCCTATGAGCCTAGAGCCTAGGAGCTTAGAGCCTATGAGCCTATGAGCCGAGAGACTTAGAGCCCTAGAGCCTATGAGCCTGAGCCCAAAAGCCTAGGAGCCTGAGCCCAAGAGCCTAGGAGCCGGGAGCCTATGAGCCGGGAGCCTATGAGCCGAAAGCCTTAGAGCCTATGAGCCTGAGCCCAAGAGCCTAGGAGCCTGAGCCCAAGAGCCTAGGAGCCGTGAGCCTATGAGCCGAGAGCCTTAGAGCTCTAGAGCCTATGAGCCTGAGCCCAAGAGCCTATGAGCCAGTCGCCAGTCTGCCTGTATGTCTGCCTGACCTTTCTGTCGCAGACAACCCAACGCCGTGTCAGAAAAGCACTGGCTCCTAAATTATGCAAAAAGATTGATCTGAAACCACGTCCTCTGTTAAAGGTTCCTTTTAACCTCCACGCCTATCTCATATCCAGCGGTTCTCTAGTGAGATTAGACGTACCCCAGTCTGTGTGAGGGTGGGTTCAGTCCTGTGTTAAAGGTTCCTTTTAACCCCCACGCCCTCCCACCCAGCGGTTCTCTAGTGAGACTACACGTACCCCAGTCTGTATGAGAGTGGGGTCGCTTAAAAGCGAACCCTCAAAGCACCTAATATTGCATCCGCTTATGTAACACATGTTCCTTTTACCCCTAAGATTAACAATCCTGCTGTTACCTCTAAGAATTAAATTCACTTTACCATAAATGTATCAGCATCACTATCACTACTGTTATCAAATAGGTGTGGATTTCATTACAGACCTATAACAGATCCAAATATGTGAGTCACTGTTGTCAAGACGATTGGTAATCTTTTTATCTTGGAATTTATAACACATCTATTGTGCCCTCACTTTTTGTGTGCTTATTATTTTTAGCACTAATTTTTATATGCATGGATATTTTTTACCCAAGACTTACCCATAAACCATCCACCCCTTATCACATAGTTACCCTGGCATCATCCAGCATTTACCAGCATTTACCCCAGACTTACCCCATACCTTTTCCCTCTTACCCCAGAATTTCCCCAGGCTTACCCCAAAGTTACCCCGCAGCTAACCCAAACTTATCCAGCAGTTACCGCAGACTAGCCCAGACTTACCCCCGCCTTACCCCAGACTTACCCCCGCCTTACCCCAGACTTACCCCCGCCTTACCCCAGACTTATCCCCGCCTTACCCCAGACATACCCCAGCCTTACCCCAGACTTACCCCCGCCTCACCCCAGACGTACCCCCGCCTTAACCCCGCCTTACCCCCGCCTCACCCCAGACTTACCCCCGCCTCACCCCAGATTTACCCCAGACTTACCCCAGACTTACCCCAGCCTTACCCCAGACTTATCCCCGCCTTACCCCAGACTTACCCCAGCCTTACCCCAGACTTACCCCCGCCTCACCCCAGACTTACCCCCGCCTTAACCCCGCCTTACCCCCGCCTCACCCCAGACTTACCCCCGCCTTACCCCCGCCTCACCCCAGACTTACCCCACACTTACCCCAGACTTACCCCGACTTACCCCCGCCTTACCCCAAACTTACCCCAGACTTACCCCCGACTTACCCCAAACTTACCCCAAACTTACCCCCGCCTTACCCCCGCCTTACCCGCGACTTACCCCCGCCTTACCCCAGACTTATCCCCGCCTTACCCCAGACTTACCCCAGCCTTACCCCAGACTTACCCCCGCCTCACCCCAGACTTACCCCCGCCTTAACCCCGCCTTACCCCCGCCTCACCCCAGACTTACCCCCGCCTTACCCCCGCCTCACCCCAGACTTACCCCACACTTACCCCAGACTTACCCCGACTTACCCCCGCCTTACCCCATACTTACCCCCGCCTTACCCCAGACTTACCCCCCGACTTACCCCAGACTTACCCCCGCCTTACCTCACTTACCCCATACTTACCCCCGACTTACCCCCCGCCTTACCCCAGACTTACCCCAGACTTACCCCTGACTTACCCCAGACTTACCCCACACTTACCCCCGCCTTACCCCCGCCTTACCACACACTTACCCCAGACTTACCCCCGCCTTACCCCCGCCTTACCACACACTTACCCCAGACTTACCCCCGCCTTACCCCAAACTTACCCAGACACCATCCAACAGTACACGCCTGCAGTGACAGCCAGCACCAGCAAACACTGGACAAGTCTGGCTCTGGTCAACATCTTCTGGCACCTGGGGCAGCGCCCCGCCATGTCGGGGCGTCGGGGCGTCACCGGATGGGGGGGGGGGGGGCTGAAACACGGACATTTTATGACAGAATGTTGGTCTATAGCAGAAAATCCCAAAAATATGTTTTGGTGTATTGTGATACATTATCGTGATTTTGTTACATAGTTATATGTATTCCACAAATAACATTACAAGGGTTGAAGGTGGCAAACGATGTTATTACATTGTGTTATGCGGGGTAGGAGTTGTTCTACACAACATTGCTTTAATATTATCTACTCGGACGTTGCTACATATATACATGTTAGATTGGTTGAGTGAATACGCCGACACAACTGGCTGACATAGGACACTCACAAGGCTTTTTTCTGGGGGGGGGGGGGGCTATGTAGAGGCGTAGCGACCCTTCCCGGCCCCCGGGGACAAACTTTCGATTTGTACCCCCCTCAACCTTTCAATTTATTTTTCCAACCCATTTTGGCGCCCCCTAAGGTCGGCGCCCGGGGACATATGTCCCACCCCCCCCCCCCCCCCCGCCCCGCCCCTCCCCCCTCGCTACGCTACTGGGGCTATGATACGGTCTTACTAAGTGTGTCTTACTACAGTGAAACTTACACAGCCAATCAAAGCCTGCCTTACTGTAAAGAAACCTCAAGCTAAAATTTAGGGTTTATGTAAATAATCGGAAATGAACCCTAAAAACTAAAAAATATATTTTCCTTTCTACATTTGCAACTTTTATAACAGTGATTCTTAAAAACATTAAATTTCTTACTTTCAGCTTTATTTTTCACATTTTGGGCAAGAATTGACAAAAACACGGTTTGGTTTTTTTTATCCGTGTCAACAAAATTGATAAAAGCATCTCCTCAAACTTGACGGATGCCATCTTTTAAAATATTTTCAGTAGTTTTTAATTAAGATTTTTTTTAAAGCTATCATGTAAAGTTAGGCGTATCTCTTATAACTAACAATCACTCACAAAATATGTGTTGTTTTTAAATGACCGGAAATATAATAATGTTTCTTTGTACTATATGGGGTAGTGGGTGGAAAGTATGTGTCATATTTTGTGTATTTATATTATACGAGAAAAATGGCCCGTTGAGGAAGGGTACAACGGGCGCTAGGCTGATAGTGCTGTCTCTTTTCTCTAAACTAAAACCAACCCACCCCCCCACACACCACCCCCACCCCACCCCCCCACCCCCACACACCAACCCCACCCCCACCCCCCACCACACACCACCCCCACCCCTCACCCCCACACACCACCCCCTCCACACACCGCCCCCACCCCCCCACCCCCCAAAAAAAACATGTCTACCGTCCCATTCAACGAAATATAATTATATACTTTTTCCAGTGTCCGCCCCCTCCCAGAAAATTCTACCCCCGCCCCCGAAAATTTCAAGTACCCCCACCCCTCTCCGGGGAGGAAAAAGTCTGAAAGAAACACTGAAACCAACCCACCCCCCCACACACCACCCCCCACACACCACCCCCCACCCCCACCCCCCCACACCACCCCTCCCCACCCCTCCACCACCCCCCACCCCCAAAAAAAACATGTCTACCGTCCCATTCAACGAAATATAATTATAAACTTTTTCCAGTGTCCGCCCCCTCCCAGAAAATTCTACCCCCGCCCCCGAAAATTTCAAGTACCCCCACCCCTCTCCGGGGAGGAAAAAGTCTGAAAGAAACACTGAAACCAACCCACCCCCCCACAGACCACCCCCCACCCCCCCCCCCCCCCACACCCCCCCCTCCACCCCCCACCCCCCCAAAAAAAAAACATGTCTACCGTCCCATTGCAAGAAAACCACTTTTTAGATTAGACACATTAATTAGGCGGTAATTTTATTATAGAGTATCGATGAGGAAATTTCTTTTGAGTTGGGGAGGGGGGGGGGGGGCTCAGACGTTCTTACGCGGGGGGTGGGGCTTCGCCCCTACCCGAAGAATTGTATGCAAGAAACTCTTCACGCAAACCATTTAGATTAGACAACATTTCCTTTTTTTCAATGTTTACTTACGCGAGAATCAATGACGTCATTACATTACTGTGTGCACTCTCTGGTTTGAGATTATGTTCTACTCTACGCTAAATGTGTCGACGTCATATTTCGTTTTTCGAATTACTGTGCATGTTTTTAAATTGCTTGTGTTTTCTCTAGAGCGTTCTTGTCAGACTGAGCGTTCTTGTCAGACAGAGCGTTCTTGTCAGATAGACAGACAGCGAAACTATTATTATAGACGAGAAAAATGGCCCGTTGAGGAAGGGTACAACGGGCGCTAGGCTGATAGTGCTGTCTCTTTTCTCTAAACTAAAACCAACCCACCCCCCCACACACCACCCCCACCCCACCCCCACACACCAACCCCACCCCCACCCCCCACCACCCCCACCCCTCACCCCCACACACCACCCCCTCCACACACCGCCCCCACCCCCCACCCCCCAAAAAAAACATGTCTACCGTCCCATTCAACGAAATATAATTATATACTTTTTCCAGTGTCCGCCCCCTCCCAGAAAATTCTACCCCCGCCCCCGAAAATTTCAAGTACCCCCACCCCTCTCCGGGGAGGAAAAAGTCTGAAAGAAACACTGAAACCAACCCACCCCCCCCCCACACACCACCCCCACCCCCCCCCCACCCCCCACCCCCCATCCCCCCCCACCCCACACACCACCCCCCCCCCCACCCCTCCACCACCCCCCACCCCCAAAAAAAACATGTCTACCGTCCCATTCAACAAAATATAATTATATACTTTTTCCAGTGTCCGCCCCCTCCCAGAAAATTCTACCCCCGCCCCCGAAAATTTCAAGTACCCCCACCCCTCTCCGGGAGGAAAAAGTCTGAAAGAAACACTGAAACCAACCCACCCCCCCACACACCACCCCCCACCCCCCTCCCCACCCCTACACACCACCCCCCCCCCACCCCTCCACCCCCCCCCAACCCCCCCCCCCAAAAAAAAACATGTCTACCGTCCCATTGCAAGAAAACCACTTTTTAGATTAGACACATTAATTAGGCTGTAATTTTATTATAGAGTATCGATGAGGAAATTTCTTTTGAGTTGGGGAGGGGGGGGGGCTCAGACGTTCTTACGCGGGGGGTGGGGCTTCGCCCCTACCCGAAGAATTGTATGCAAGAAACTCTTCACGCAAACCATTTAGATTAGACAACATTTCCTTTTTTTCAATGTTTACTTACGCGAGAATCAATGACGTCATTACATTACTGTGTGCACTCTCTGGTTTGAGATTATGTTCTACTCTACGCTAAATGTGTCGACGTCATATTTCGTTTTTCGAATTACTGTGCATGTTTTTATTTTGCTTGTGTTTTCTCTAGAGCGTTCTTGTCAGACAGAGCGTTCTTGTCAGACAGAGCGTTCTTGTCAGATAGACAGACAGCGAAACTATTAGTATAGACGAGAAAAATGGCCCGTTGAGGAAGGATACACCGGGCGCTAGGCTGATAGTGCTGTCTCTTTTCTCTAAACTAAAACCACCCCCCCACACACCCCCCACCCCCCACACCCCCACCCACCCCACACCCCCACACACACCACCCCCCACCCACACACACACCACCCCCACCCCCCCACCCCCCACCACCCCCACACCCCAAAAAACATGTATACCGTCCCATTCAACGAAATATAATTATATACTTTTTACAGTGTCCGCCCCCTCCCCGAAAATGTCCGCCCCCTCCCCGAAAATTCTACCCCCGCCCCCGAAAATTTCAAGTACCCCCACCCCTCTCCGGGGAGGAAAAAGTCTAAACTAAAACCACCCCACCCCCCACACACACCACCCCCCACACCCCCCCACCCCCCCCCCCCACACACACACCATCCCCCCACCCCCCCCCCCCAAAAAAAAAACATGTCTACCGTCCCATTCAACGAAATATAATTATATACTTTTTCCAGTGTCCGCCCCCTCCCCGAAAATTCTACCCCCGCCCCCGAAAATTTCAAGTACCCTCACCCCTCTCCGTGGAGGAAAAAGTCTGAAAGAAACACTGGTGTCGCGCATAGCCACTACGCGAAGAATTGCATTAAAGATATTGCAAGAAAACCACTTTTTAGATTAGACACATTAATTAGGCGGTAATTTTATTATAGAGTATCGATGAGGAAATTTCTTTTGAGTTGGGGAGGGGGGGGGGGGGGCTCAGACGTTCTTACGCGGGGGTGGGGCTTCGCCCCTACCCGAAGAATTGTATGCAAGAAACTCTTCACGCAAACCATTAAGATTAGACAACATTTCCTTTTTATTCAATGTTAACGCGAAAATCAATGACGTCATATAACTGTGAGCACTCTCTGGGTTTGAGATTATTTTCTACTCTGTGCTAAATGTGTCGACGTCATACTTCGTTTTTCGAATTACTGTGCATGTTTTTAAATTGCTTGTCTTTTCTCTAGAGCGTTCTTGTCAGACAGATAGATAGATAGATAGATAGATAGATAGATAGATAGATAGAGAGAGAGACAGCGAAACTATTATTATAGATGTGCACGATACTTGTGAAATTACGAGGGAGCCGTGTTGAGCACAATGTACCACTTTATGAGCGGCAAAACATTAACTAGTACATCAACTCAGGGGCGTACCGAGGGATGGGGCAGGGGTGCGGACCGCACCGGGTGACACCATTTGAGGGGGGTGACACCAAAGCAATAAATAGAAAAATATATACAGAAAAATGATAATTTCACTTAATTAAATGATTAATTAGAGTGAAATAAATAGTTTTTTAAAGCAAAGTGGACAAATCCCGACACGAACGGATGGGGGGGGGAGGGGGGGGGGGGGGGGTTGGTGACACCATGACGTAAACCTGCTAATGATAAAGAAAACATGCAACATCCAGCTGTATTTATAACCGAATGTAGATTCAAATCGTTAGTATTATCTGAGCACAGTTCAAAGCGATCACCGTGGGGATGACGGCGGGGGCGGGGGGGGGGGGGGGGGGGGGGGGGGGAGAGAGGGGAGTTACATCAACTCAACGTTGCAATATATATGCCTGAGAAAAATGGGTTGGTTGAGAATCGTAATAAGCTATGTTAATCCTTGTATGGGGGGAGGGGGTAAAAAAATGAAATACATCCAGAACAAAAAAATATTTGAATCCATATACACATGCGTATATGCATACTTACAAGTGTGAATATATATATATATATATATATATATATATATATATATATATATATATATACATATATATATATATATATATATATATATATATATATATATATATATATATATATATATATATATATATATATATAAATATATATATATATATATATATATATATATATATATATATATATATATATATATATTCTTTCTTTCGGGGGGGGGGGGGGGGGGTGGTGACACCATTAGGTGCCGCACCGGGTGACCCGACCTCGCTACGCCACTGCACCAACTGATCTAAGCCAACAAAACTGGTTGGTAAATCATTCTGTTTAATTATTAATATCGCTCAATGTAGCTTCCCCGGCCATATTTCAATCAAACTGTCCGTGTTTTTACAGCGATAATCTATCGAATTCCCTGAGGAAATAATTTTACACGTTTTACAACAATCGTATAATGAAAGGTTTTTTTAGCGCAATTTCCATTCTGGAGAATTGCGTTTATTAACCCGTCATTTCTGGATGTGTGAATGTATGAATGAATGAATGGATGGATGTGTGTCCGCAGCTTTAAGTCGTATCTCCTCCTCAACGAAGCAATATCGATGACTAGTTCCAAAAGCAATTATGTTAAGCAAGTTACGAGAATGAACATAGGCTATAAAAATTCCGGGTTTCTTTCATGGATTTCCCGGAAAAGCCAAAAAACCTCGAAAAAAAGCAGTTTTTAGCCCATATCTCGGCAACCAGACCACTTAGCGACTTGAATCATGTACCAATCGATTCCTGCCATAATTTAGAACAATATTGCCGAAGAAAGTTTTCAAAAATATCCTTTCGTTCGGTCACAAAAATTTTTTGAATTAATTAAAATTTGGACCGAATTAGTAGGCATTTTTTCCAACCACACCACACGCGTCATCACGTTCAATAGCTGCACCATCACGTTCTATGGCTTCGTCATCACGTTCAGTAGCTAGGCGCGCAATGGTTTTTAGTCATGTAACTCTATTGTAAATAAAACATGCAAAATACTGAAAATTTTTTTTAATAAAAAAACGTTTTAATAACTAACCAATGGTTTTACTAACCCTGCTCTTGATTTACGCTACGACAGAGCTATTTTTAGATAACATAAGGAAATTGCGCTAAAATTGTCACTAGACTTTTTAATTAACTTGTTTTTAAAGGTTTGTGTCATTGAGACAACATTACGCGACATATGTTGACATATTCACCCGTTCACATACTCCGCTGTTCTATGTTGTCATATTCTCTTGTCATACGATATGTCAGTCATTATTTCTCATACCCGTCACGCTACAATCCCCTGGGGGTGAGAGGTAACCCTGGGGTAATGTCCAGACTCTGACAACCCACAACAGGCCAGTAATCGTTTCCTGCATCAAGATGCGTTCGGTAGTCGACTACAAAGTATCAAAGGGATCGATACTTTATAACAGAAGCGAAAAGGAATCGGTAGATTTTGGTTTAAATCTCAAAAGATACACCCATACGAGGCATAAAAATCTATCTTTCATACCTTTATGTTTGAGCTTAGACAAACACAATTTACATCGAAAATGATTATTCAAGACTTTAAAAATATCGTATCACTTAATATTGTGTGATAGTACTTCCTGAGCACCAAACTGCACCATCAGCGTGGTGTGAAGATTGTTTTAGAAACAGAATAGGCCTACATGGCAGCAATACATTTGGTCAGAATATTTTAAGATTTTTTTTGCCCTTTATTATCATTGCTATTTTAAAATTTGGAATTGCATTTTGTATCGCTTTTGTACAACATTGTTGCAGAATTTAGAGAAGTAAGCAGAATTTCTCACAACTTATAGAGAAGTTAGATGTATTTGATGCAAAATATAGAGAAGGAAACAGAATTTGATACAAAAGCTTGTTTGATTTTGGTTATCCTACTTTTGGCGCTTTATTTTGTTTTACATTGAGAGGTGTCATGGAAAGGTGTTTATAAAATAGGACCTATACGCCTAAATACATTTTGTAATTTTAAACAACAAAAACAAAGATAAAATGTTTATTTTGTTGTGGAATTTTAATAGGGAAGGGGAGGGGAATGTAACGGCTTTTTGGGAGTTTGACTTTTTTCTACAGCTTGTAGTGATACGGAGGAGTGAGGGGAGGGGGACATAACTCGTGACGTCATTTATGGATTTACCCCCCCCCCCCTCTTTCCCGTTATACTGATAGCTATCGTTCATGATCCGTTGCGATATTTTTTTTGTTGATTAAATTTTTTTCATTCAATTCTCGTTCGTTTTTTTAAAGGCTTTTCATTAGCTCGTGACAACCGCCTTTTTTTGTTTCATTAATCATGTCAGCTGTTTCCTGTATTCGGTTATATTTCCAGTGTTTTTTTTAATATTCGATTACATTTCAAATGTCTCCGGTATTGGATTACATTTTTAAATATTCTTAGATTCGATTACATTTCAAATATATCTTACATTCAATTACAATGTAAACGTTTCCTATTACGATTACATCTCTAATGTTTCCTATATTCAATTACATTTCAAATGGTTAATGTATTTGATTACATTTCAAATGGTTAATGTATTCGATTACATTTCAAATGGTTAATGTATTCGATTACATTTCAAATATTTCCTACAACTGTTGTGCCCCATCGACCCCAAAAATGATTAAGGAATCATTGATTGATTGATTGTTTTTGCTTATGACCCATGAAAATTATCTCCCCTCCTCGCTTGTGATACTTTTAATTGGTCTGCTTTGCCCAAACTAAGGAGAAGACAGTCAAGACTGCCTGTGATGTAAAAGTTTATCTTCTATTGTTAAATATGGTCCCGTTGTCTTTATTAAGAATCTTTGACATTCTGGCCACGGACTGTTTGACCACGGACAGTTCGACCACGGACAGTTCGACCACGGACAGTTCGACCACGGACAGTTCGACCACGGACTGTTCGACTACGGACAGTTTGACCATTGACATGCGACCAAACATGGATTTACCGTAAACGTTTGTTTTGTAGCACAAAAATATGGTCTCAAAACATTGATTTACCGTAAACTTTAATTTTGGGAAACAAAAATATATTACCCAAATATTCATTTACCGTAAACTTTAATTTTGTGAAACAAAAATATATTCTCCAAACATTGATTTACCGTAAACTTAAATTTTGTGAAACAAAAAATATATTACCCAAACATTCATTTACCGTAAACTTTAATTTCTTGAAACAAAAATATATTCTCCAAACATTGATTTACCGTAAACTTTAATTTCTTGAAACAAAAATATATTCTCCAAACATTGATTTACCGTAAACTTTAATTTCTTGAAAAAAAATATTCTCCAAACATTGATTTACCGTAAACTTTAATTTAGTGAAACAAAAATATATTCTCCAAACATTGATTTATTGTAAACTTTAATTTTGTGAAACAAAAAATATATTCTCCAAACATTGATTTACCGTAAACTTTAATTTAGTGAAACAAAAATATATTCTCCAAACATTGATTTACCGTAAACTTTAATTTTGTGGAGCCACTGGTGCTGTCAGAGGCGCTTTTAAGACGACATTTTCTACCTCAATATAACGAGAGCCAGGGGACGCAACCCATTCCCTGCTAGAGTTACCCGCCTTGGCTGATCGATGCCAATAAAAGAAATGGCGCGGTCCAGAAATACTGGCGCCAAAAGCTTTTGTCTGGGACGGTTGAAGGGTCGCAGACTCTCGCATAGAACAGCCGTCTAGAACATTCGCATCTTCAGAGTTTATTTTGCGGGGGCGGAGAGAGGGAGGGGGGTTATGTTTAATCAGTCAACTTTTGTCGTATTTTTTGTATTGTTATAATTTAATTACTCGTACAAATATTTGTCTAATTTTTTAAAGAAACGGATCGAAAATAGAATATTGAATATCGGAAACCACGTGACACAAAAT
Organism: Physella acuta; assembly: GCF_028476545.2. Taxonomy (NCBI): domain Eukaryota; kingdom Metazoa; phylum Mollusca; class Gastropoda; family Physidae; genus Physella; species Physella acuta. The sequence continues at coordinate 593,969 of NW_026732390.1, forward strand.
TGCAAAAGAGGTGTCCCGCATCCGAGGTCATTAGGGGATGGTGTACAAAACTGTCCGCCATTGTAAATATCGTTTTCATCCGTCTATGTGCATTACCATCTAAAAACAACTATCTTATAACTAAACATGCACAAAGTAGTACATTTTTAACTAACAGATACCGTTTTAAATTTGAAGTCCATACACTACTTTCCAATACGCCTTGTACTGTATTTCTCCTTCCTAGTATTCCTTTCCTATATACATATATATATATATATATATATATATATATATATATATATATATATATATATATATATATATATATATATATATATATATATATATTCACCAATTAAGACTGACAATTAAGGCAGTATTATTTGTGATATAGCATACATTTCAACATACCATTCTTCTACAACATGATTTAAATCGTTTTTTCCCGCATTATTTGCGGTTTGTTTTTAAATGTGCCAGTTAACCACATACAACCTGGTGTAGGTGAATAAGTGTATAAATTTGTGAGGTGAATAAGTGTAGAAATTGGTGAGGTGAATAAGTGTATAAATTTGTGAGGTTAAGAAGTATAACAAAAAATCTGAGGTGATTAAGTGTATAAAATGGTAAATTAAGAAGTATAACAAAATTTTGATGTTAATACGTATAGCAAAATGTTGATGTGCTGAAGTGTATCAAAATGACGTGGTCATTAAATGCAACACATCAAAAGGCAAAAATCCATTGAGCTGAAACTGTTCTTATTTTTCAAGTCAATATCCAGAAATCAATATCCAGATTATCCAGAAACCGATTTCTACAAAACAATATTCACAAATCAATATCCAAAAATAAATATCCACAAACATATATATACACAAACAAATAGTCACGAACGAATATCCACAAAAATGTACCCACAAATAAATATTCAAAAACCAATATCGATAAACCAATATCCACTAACTAATATCCACTAACTAATATCCCCTAACCAATATCCACTAACTAATATCCCCTAACCAATATCCACTAACTAATATCCCCTAACCAATATCCACTAACCAATATCCACTAACCAATATCCACTAACCAATATCCAATAACCAATATCCCCTAACCAATATCCAATAACTAATATCCACTAACCAATATCCAATAACTAATATCCACTAACCAATATCCAATAACCAATAACCAATATCCGCTAACTAATATCCACAAACCAATATCCACATTTTAAAATATTCTTAATTTAACCTCACAGCTTTCTTTTCTTTCTACCCTGTTTCAAATGTTCGCGTCATAATTTTACCAAGTAAATCCTAGCACCGGAGCGCACACAGGGGCGGAACTACCATACCGCCAGACCCCGCAATGCGGGGGGGCCCAGGACGTTTAGGGGCCCAGTTCCGACCAAAAAACATTGAATTTTTTTTTCAAAAATTATGAAAGTGGTTTTGTAAAAAAAAAAAAAACAGGTCTACTATAGCAGAGACTGTTGCGTAGAAAGATATTTTAAAATCTACAAGAGCTATAGTTTGAAAGGTAGGTAAACATTCACACTACTTCCATGACTTACTGCCCTTCTTTAAAATAGGGATGCCGACAAAGCTCATTTAAATAGTTTTGTACTATGTATATTAAAAAGCAATTGATTCTCTGAATTGTTACTTCAATAAGACGTACTATACAATAGTATAGATATAAAAATCAATATTTTCGAAATTGATATTATAAAAGCCAAAAATGAAAACAATAAACATAACGCGAGAAACCAATCACGAATCAAGCTAACGTCTTTATATATTTTTGACCAGCATGTAAATGAAACATTTGCAATACAAGGTGAGTTTTGACTAAATTTTTTCTGGTTTGTTCTCTTAGAATGGATATACATTAGCGGAAGAGCCAAAAGTTACTATTTTCCAAATTGCCCTGGTTTTAAAGAGCCACTAACATTTTTTTATTTCAAATATTTTATTTTTTGATTAAGATTATTAGTATTTGTGCAAGGAGCTCGCGAGCCGCAGGTTGCCGACCCCTGATTTATTGCAATAAAATACTCAGTTAGGATATATATATATATATATATATATATATATATATATATATATATATATATATATATATATATATATATATATATATATATATATATATAGGGGGCCCTAATTTTTTCTTTGCGGGGGAGCCTTTTTTTTCTAGTTCCGCCACTGAGCGCACAGCTTCAACTATCAGCATACATTTTTAAAGTCTGTTCTCAACTATTACAAGATTGTATTTCACTTGATTTCTCGTGCTGTTTACATTGCGATGGGTCGAAACGTGCGAGAGAAATTTTAACCACTTCTACCGAGCCGAATAATTTCAAACTTGACACGTAGGGTTTCTGATTCCACTAGCTAGTAGCGCTAACACTTTACCTAACTAGCAGTACTGAACTTCACATTAACTAGCAACACTAACCTTTTTACTAAGTAATACTACTAACTTTCCTTTGTACTAAGTAGTACCGCTAACCTTTTACACTAACTAGTTCCACTAACCTTTGGCCTAACAAACACCAATAACATTTGCACTAACCAGTTCCACTAACCTTTGCACTAACTAGTTCCACTAACCTTTGCACTAATTAGTTCCACTAACCTTTAAACTAAGTAGTTCCACTAACCTTTGCACTAACTAGTTCCGCTAACCTTTGCACAAACTAGTTCCACTAACCTTTGCACTAACTAGTTCCACTAACCTTTGCACTAACTAGTTCCACTAACCTTTGCACTAACTAGTTCCACTAACCTTTGCTCTAACTAGTTCCACTAACCTTTGCACTAACTAGTTCCACTAACCTTTGCACTAACTAGTTCCACTAACCTTTGCACTAACTAGTTCCACTAACCTTTGCACTAACTAGTTCCGCTAACCTTTGCACTAACTAGTTCCACTAACCTTTGCACTAACTAGTTCCACTAACCTTTACACTAACTAGTTCCACTAACCTTTGCACTAACTAGTTCCGCTAACCTTTGCACTAACTAGTTCCACTAACCTTTGCACTAACTAGTTCCACTAACCTTTGCACTAACTAGTTCCACTAACCTTTGCACTAACTAGTTCCACTAACCTTTGACGTGGCGAGTCCAGTGTTGATGTAACCACCGCACCTCACGACCTACACCATCGCTGTCAGCCACAACCTCTCACCAGCGGCACAACACCCGCTCAAATATCCGCTCCTAATGCAGGGGGACAACTCATTCTGTCGCCATAGTTACCGGAGGGGGGGAGAGGGGAGACAAATCCATCTCATTCCCTGAACTTCTAGAGTTTTTCTTAAAACAGACACAGAGAAAAAAAATGCAAGCCTGTGGGGGAAAAAAATAAGTCCACAAATCAGAGCTGACCGCACCATTGGGAAAAATCAAACCTCAACCCCACCCATCTCCCCCTCCCCCACCACTACACCCTATCTCCACCACCACCCCCACATATCCACACACCCTCACACCACTCCCAGTATAATCCAGGGAAAACATCGGACGCATGTAATTTATATAATTACACCCGAGGACATGAGCACCATATATTGAATCGCCTTTGACCAGTTTACAACGTGTGCGCTTGATTGAATGGAAGACAGTCTCACGTATAACTGTTTGTGTTGTCATATCAACGTTATACTCTAATGCCACGCAATTGACATTCCATATACAATCGCTTCATACACATAGATCCAGTGGCGTAGCGAGGTCGGGTGTCACCCGGTGCGGCACTTAATGGTGTCTCCCCCCAGAGGCGTAGCGACCCTTCCCGGGGACAAACTTTCAAATGTTCGATTTGCACCCCCCCCCCCCCCGTCCTCAAACTTTCGATTTGCACCCCCCCCCCCCCCTCAAACTTTCGATTTGCTGCACACACCCCTCCCTCTAACTTTCGATTTGCATCCCCCCTCAATATATATTTTGCTATTTTTTGCTTTGGTGTCACCCCCCTAAATCGTGTCACCCTGTGCGATCCGCACCCCCCCCCCCCCTCGCTACGCCTCTGCATAGATCTAATACTTCACACATGTAGTATTATAAAGTAAGTATAATACAAGTGAAGTATGACATACATATCGTATGAAACATATTTTATTGTTTTATCAACTACTTATAGTTTTAATAAACGTGTTGTAATATACATTTTATAGTTATATACGTGAAGTACCTTGTGTTTTTCTTATAATACAGTTGAGTGAACTCAACTCAATCGCACCAGGAATAAAGAAAACTAAAACTTCATTAAAGCTTTAGTGGAATTATTGAATTAAAACAACTCGCTTTGATAATTAATCGGCGTTAATTAATTATTGGTGTCGTTTTCTAAGAAAGTTTGCTAATTAGAAACTTTCGGAGATTTTTTTTAATCTCTAACTCTAATGGCTTTCTAAGATTAAATCTTCTATCCCTCTGTTACTCTCTAGCTCTCTCACTCTCTGTCCTTCTCTCCCATTCTGTCTTTGCTCCTCTCTATATTTGGTTCTCCCTCCATCCCTCTCGTACCCCTCTCTCTCCCTCCATCCCTCTCGTACCCCACTCTCTCCCTCCATCCCTCTCGTACCCCACTCTCTCCCCCCCCCCCCTTCCCTCTCGTACCCCACTCTCTCCCTCCTTCCCTCTCGTACCCCACTCTCTCCCTCCTTCTCTCTCGTACCCCATTCCCCCCCTTCCCTCTCGTACCCCATCCCCCCCCCCTTCCCTCTCGTACCCCACTCTCTCCCTCCTTCCCTCTCGTACCCCACTCTCTCCCTCCTTCCCTCTCGTACCCCATTTCCCCCCCTTCCCTCTCGTACCCCACTCTCTCCCTCCTTCCCTCTCGTACCCCACTCTCTCCCTCCTTCCCCCCATCCCTCTCTCTAGTCCTCCGTCTTCCTCCTCACACCCCCTCCTCCCTCTGCTTCGATTACTTTTTCACGCACCCTCTCTTTCTCTCCACTCCCTTTATCTCTCTCTCTCTCTCTCTCTCTCCATTCTCTCTCCTTATGTCATGCTCTCTCTTAAATCATTTGTATTGAAAATGCAAAACTTTAACTCCTCTGTTTATCCCCCACCCCCACCCCAATCTCTCCCCCCCCCCCCCCCCCCCGCCCTACAACGCACAAGATCACCACTTGGCAATTAAATTAACATAACAAATTAAACCTGAATACCTTCACAAATTTCATTACACGGTGTGAACCAGAGACTAATTTTCTAAGCGTTCAATTCTCGCATTGACCTGTTTTCTTTTAGCGTGGTTTCTTTTCAGACATTTAGCTCGGGTTGGGTGTGTGTGTGGGGGGGGGGGTGAAATTTCAGATTTGTAGCCACGTCATCTTTCTTTAAAGAAATTATCAGAATGGTCGTGTTGCCCAGCTTTATTAAAAACTTAATTGTATTAGTATTATTGCCCAGCTTGTTAAAAAACAGAAATGTATTACTGACCAGCTTATAAAAAAACCAGAAATGTATTAATGCCCAGCTTATAAAATAAACCGGTAGTGATCTCCCCTAAACTTTCTCGAATATTCTTATTTAAAACAACAGGGGATGGTAACTGGGGATATAGTTATGATTTTTAATCCATTTTAAATACTTAAACTTTTAAAAATAGAATAGAATCTCATAAAAAAAACATTGCGCACCAAGCAAACGCCGAATAAAAACGCGTATAATAGTGCGCAATATTATTAGTACTTTAAAAATTTACATTAGTTTTTTGAGAAATCGGAAGTAGCGTAAATTACTACTTCCAGTCAACGGAAATTACTCAAAATTTAACAGAAGGTAGAGAATTAGATCTTTTACTTACATGTGAAATTTCATTTATCTATCTGAAATAGTACTCAAGTTATAGGCTTTTGAAAAATTCAAAGTAGGAAAAGTACCACTTCCGGTTATCGGAAATCGCTCAAAAGTTGATACGGATCTACGATTTTGATAAAATACTTATATATGAAATTTCATCAACCTAGCTGTAACGGTACTCAAGTTATCGTGTTTACACACGGACAGACAGACACACAGACACACACACACACACAGACATACGGACAAGATTGCAAAATTATGTTTTTCCGTATCAGTGAGGTGTAAAACGTCGAGATTTGTAAAAATCTCGATTTTTTTTTTGCACGATTACAATACTTTCTCTATACTACGTATATACGAGAAAGTAAAAAACAGAAATGTATTAATGCCCAGCTTATAAAAATCCAGAATTGTATTATCGCCCAAGCTTATTAAAAAACATAACTGTATTATTGTCCAGCTTATTAAAAAACAGAATTGTATTATTGTCTAGCTTATTAAAAAACATAATTGTATTATTGCCCAGCTTATTAAAAACAGAACTGTATTATTGTCCAGCTTATTAAAAAACATAATTGTATTATTGCCCAGCCTTCTCTTCATGGTTGTATTGTAAATGTATGCCTACAGGCTCAAATATTTCTGTTTTCTCATTTCTTCTCTACATTAAAAACAGTGTCAGTGTTTAATGAACGAGTTTAATCAATGATGCATTTTTTAATCTCTGAAAATCAAATCCTGTTTTAACCGAGTTTCCTTAAGAAAATCCGATCCGTTTAAGAAAATCAAGATTGTTATCAAGTTTCATCCCCCCCCCCTTTTCATTCTTGTCTTGACGTGTGCTTTCCCACACATCTACACCCAACACAGATACAACCCACACATTTCTATAACCCACACATCTACAGCCCACGCAAATCGATTTCTCAAGCATTTGCCCACACACTCCAATCTCCCACACATTGTACACTCCAATCTTCCCTTACACTCCAATACCCTCTCCCCCCCACACACACATATTGAACACTCTCAACTGTCCCACACATTGTACACTATCAAATCACCCCACACATTGTACACTCAAATCTCCCCACACGTTGTACACTCAAATCTCCCCACACGTTGTACACTCAAATCTCCCCACACATTATACACTTCCAGCTCCCCACACATTGTACACTCAAATCTCCCCACACGTTGTACACTCAATTCTCCCCACACATTGTACACTCAAATCTCCCACACATTGTACACTCAAATCTCCCACACATTGTACACTCAAATCTCCCCACACATTGTACACTCCAATCTCCCCACACATTGTACACTTCCAGCTCCCACACATTGTACACTCAAATCTCCCCACACATTGTACACTCCAATCTCCCCACACATTGTACACTCAAATCTCCCCACACATTGTACACTCAAATCTCCCCACACATTGTACACTTCCAGCTCCCCACACGTTGTTCACTCCAATCTCCCCAAACATTCTACACTATCAAATCTCCCCTCACCACTTATACTCCAGCCACCCCACACTCCAATCTCCCCAAACATTCTACACTATCAAATCTCCCCTCACCCCTTATACTCCAGCTACCCCACACTTCAATCTCCCCAAACATTCTACACTATCAAATCTCCCCTCACCCCTTATACTCCAGCCACCCCACACTCCAATCTCCCCAAACATTCTACACTATCAAATCTCCCCTCACTCCTTATACTCCAGCCACCCCACACTCCAATCCTTCTAATTTTACCCCTTATCACCTCCTTGCATCACAAAGACTGCCCATCCCCTTCCACATCACATCCATTATGTTGTCTGTTTTTTTAAACACCAGTCAGACATATTTGAACTGCCTTGCGGTCCATTTTTAACGACTAAATTGGCTACACATTCGTGAGGGTACAGTGTAGCCACTCCAGCAGTGGCTACAGTGTAGCTAACTCTACCAACACACAACCTCAGACAAATCCCTACAATTTTAAAACTTTTTTTTTCTCATAATAAATTATCACACTGAAGTTTTAGAGGTTTTGTTGAAGGGGGGGGTGTGAAAAAAGGAGAATTTGTGGCTTATTTTTGCTTCACATCAATGTACGATTTTTGTCATATTTTTAATACGAAAATCGATAGTGCTTCTCGTGAAAGAAAAATGCGAAGTGTCGCTATTTCATCTTATTTTCATGAAAGTTTAATCCGTCTTTTTATTATCTGGGAATTCATTTTTTTACACTAGGAATGAAATATGCTTTACGGGTTTAATTTTTTTTTTTAATGTGGCAATGTTCTGAGTCGTGTTGGACAGGTCCAGCTTGGCGTGGCAAAATAGGAACGAAAAGAGTGAAGAAGGCGAGTACCGGATATTTACGCTCCACATTGGGAAATTTCAAAATATGAATTTGTATACCCGAAACAATCCAATTGAGAACATTTGGAACTATGTGCAGTTATCAAAATCTACTTTAAACTTCTTGATTATTCTTAGATAACACTAATGGTGTTGACAACTCCAGTGCAGTCAGGATAAAGACATTTTAAAAAATCAACTTTCAAATACTTACATTTTTTACATAGAATCTCGTAGAAAAAAAATGTGCGCACCAAATGAACAGCAAATAAAATTTGTATTATAGCCCGGAACGTTAGTACATTATAAAGAAAGACAGAGGAATCAAGTTAAAAATAAATTCATGAGATATTTTTGAGAAATCGGAAATAGGTTAAGTACTGCGTCCGGTCACCGGAAATTATTGAAAAATTGTCCAAAAAAGAGAATTCGATCTCTACACATATGTGAAATTTCTTCTACTAAACTGAAAAAGTACTTTACCGGAAATCGCAGAAAAGTTGATCAGAACTATAAATTTGATAGGATAGTTATGTATGAAATTTCGTCAACCAAGCTGTAAAAGGTACTCAAGTAATCGTGTTAATATTATGTTCATAGACAGGCATACATACACAGACAGAATTGCAAAGTCCAATTTTTCCGACTCGGTGACGCGTAAAACGCCGAGATTTTGATAGAACTGTATGACCTTTATACTCCGTATATGATGAAGTACTGAGGTGTAAAAATATCAAAATTTCATATTTGTGCATGATTACAATACTCCCTCTATATTCTGTTTACGAGAAAATCAAAAATTAGGCCTTGTTGCCATAGAAGGCCGCTAGTTAACTAATCTCTATGTATTTTTTTATTTCAGCTAAAACGCGTGCGACAACAGCTTTACACTGGCAAAAACTGATTTACATGTGAGATCACCTTTATGCATGGAAGAATATATTTAGATCATCGGTTTAAGTTTAAACGTCCATTACACGTTGAATTGGACCTTAAATATGGTCCAGGCGTTGGATAGTTGAATTAAACGTATGTTGAAGAAATTTGAATCCCGTTAAGATAGGTGATTGATACAGCAATAAAACTCATCCGTGTTTTGGTATTAAAATTTTAACTTCTTACAATTATCTTTGTAAAATTAGTTTCAGAAAGTTACAATAACAAATCTAATACTAATACTTCTGTAATTACAGTACATCTCTTTGTACACAATCACTACACACACATAATGAAACATCACATTTAAAAACACACAAGGCGTCATACAATATTCATAGTTTATTGACTAACAGACATAGCATTCATAAAGACAATTTATGTACACCATCAACACACCCACTCCACTCAGATAAGTCCACGCAAACAAAATAAAAAGGATTTCAGGGCTTTAAAATTCATTCTTGCATATGACTTGAGTTTTAGGAGAAAATTTACTGCTAGGTAAAGAAGAAACTTGAATGTATTGTAAGGTGATGACATGTGTACAGCTGGTACATGCATAGAAGACTGTACTAGGTAAACATGTGTACCTGTCACACAACATGACTACACACTAGCCTCCATCTACATACATACAAACTGAGTTATAAAACAAACTTTTGAAGTGTGTATCCAGTATTTATAAATCCAAACTGAATTATCTTACTGAATTTTGTGTTTTTCCCCCCTATTTTGTAAGCTTTTAAATCATATCACTTTTGATGATAAATAACAGAAAAAGAAACAAAACTCTTTGTAAAGAAAACTAAAAAACTTGAACAGAAGTGCACAGATGTGTAAAATCAAATTGTGTATACAAAATGTTAATGTGCATCCACAAGAGATATAATAACCCGTTATTACTGCTATTTCTGTACTTTCCCTTAAACTTCATGGAAAAACAAATGATAATGTTTATAAGCCAATGTATAAAGTCTTTGGACTAGGCATCAGAAGTAGTTGTGTGAATAATCCTTCCCAAGATAAGACCAATAGCTTGATTACACTATCAACAAATACTTGTACAAGTAAACAGCAACAATAGATTCAATAGTGTACAATTGTAGAATAAATATCCAGTTGGAAGTGTAGAAAAAAAAACAACTTTTCAACAATGAACGGGTACCCAGGTCTTGGCATAAAGTCTGAGATGTCTGGGTGGATCTAATGCTGCAGGAGCTACCCCTCTGTTTGACCCTGGTCTATGCCAAGGTCAGGCTCCATCCTCACCTCCCCCTCTTGCTCTATTTCCATTTCATCCTGCCCCTCCACTTCCAAACCCTCCCCATTAGCATGAGGCAGGGCCTGGCTCAGGTCAACCATCTGACCGTCCTGACCTTCCACCTCCACCACAATTTCTCCATTGGTGCCTCGCCGCTTGGTCACCTTGAGCTCTGGCAGACCAGTCATGTGATGAGACCCAAAGTCACCTGACACAACCACCCGCCCCCCCTCCTCCATCTCCAGCAGCTGGCTCTGGTCCAGGTGAATGACCTGGCCACTCTCCATCTGTATGCCCACACCTGAGCCCATCTCCTCATCCATGTGGATGATCTGGCCCAGCCGCCCACCTTCCATCTCCACCACCTGCACCCCCTCCATGCCCACCACCCCCCCAGCTTGTACAGCGTGGAGAGCAGTCAGCTGAGAAGATCCGTCCACCAAACCAGAGGCTGTCAGCTTAGAGACCACAGCCTCCCCTGGGTGGGTCAGTTGGGCCAACTGCTGGGGGTCAAACTTGATGTCCTGCACGCCCTCCATCTGCTCCAGCTCATCATCTAGCATGGTGCTGCCATCATCCTCTTCCCTCTGGATCTGCAGGGTTTGGTCTCCAACCTGTCAAGCAACAGTCATCACATCAACTCAAGCATGACATCAAACTTGATACATAAGTCAGCTACCAGTTAAATAACAACAAATGTTGACCTGGCCAACTCAAGTACCTGTATGTGAGTGATTGTGTCCTGCCCAGCACCATGTGCCTGTAGCAACTGTGCCAGATGTGCCTTAGTGTCTTCTGTCAACTCCATTTCCTGTATAGCCCCGTTCTCATCTTGATTGACAACCTGGACACAACCACATGCTTATATATGGACTTGACAAATATCTCATTTGTTACTAAAACTTATTTCTTTCCCAAGGCCCTAAGCTAAGGGAGATAACCCCAAACAAGTTTAGTTTGAAATATAAAAATGTGTTTATCATTTGCTTAATTATCTAAAAGTATAAGTATTACATAAAGAAATGTTTCAACTCAAAGAAAATTTGATGTGTTTTTCTAGCAGTATTTGTTGCTTAGGGCTAATTTACTAATGCAACTATGTGGTCCGATTCCACCATGGAGTGTCTCAGTAAATTTCTAATATTTAAAAATTCACAATTCTACAATAGATTCTAATCGCTAATTCTAATAGCTTAAATATCTAACTTAATTTAAATATTGAATCTATATAACATTCTGATTCTTTAAATAAAATTGAAAACTACGATACTGCCAAAGCATTTACACAAAAACAAGCTTAAAAACAAGTCTTATCTCGACTGAGAGAAAATATTGCGTATACCTGTACTTTGGAAATGATAGTTATTTGCAAGATAATGTGATAGAAACGCAATAGGTAAGAGGCAGTAATCGGGGGCGTGTCAGGTCTCATTTAGTCACTTAAGTAGCTACAGGGGTATGTCATATTAAGTCACTTAAGTAGCTACAGGGGTATGTTACATTGAGTCGCAGAAGTAGCAAATGGGTTAAAACACATCTAGTTGTAACAAAGAATCCATCAATTGAAGCTCAGTTATTCTTCTAAAAACATTATACTATTATGACAACCAAAAAAAAAACATGTGTCACATAGCCTAAAGAAAATCTATTAGAACCAACGTAACTAAAAGAGTAAATAAAACCAACCTTTAAGATAAAAACAGTCGACTCTCCACCTGGACCTTCAATATGAATGCCCTGTTCTCCATTTGAAACCATTTCACCAGAAACACCCTATCAAATACATTTTATTTGCATTCAGTTGAGCAAAACAGACATTTTTTAGTAAACATAGACTTGAGAGAGAATTGAAAGACAAGTGTGGTGCAAACAAAAAGCTATGAACCTGCTGCAAGATGACTTCTCCACCAGAATAAGTTCTGTTGCCAACAGACATTTTTTAGTAAACATAGACTTGAGAGAGAATTGAAAGACAAATGTGACGCAAACAAAAAGCTATGAACCTGTTGCAAGATGAATTCTCCACCCGAATAAGTTCTGTTGCCAACAGACATTTTGTAGTAAACATAGACTTGAGAGAGAATTGAAAGACAAATGTGACGCAAACAAAAAGCTATGAACCTGTTGCAAGATGAGTTCTCCACCCGAATAAGTTCTGTTGCCAACAGACATTTTGTAGTAAACATAGACTTGAGAGAGAATTGAAAGACAAATGTGACGCAAACAAAAAGCTATGAACCTGTTGCAAGATGACTTCTCCACCCGAATAAGTTCTGTTGCCAACAGACATTTTGTAGTAAACATAGACTTGAGAGAGAACTGAAAGACAACTGTGATGCAAACAAAAAGCTATGAACCTGCTGCAAGATGACTTCTCCACCCGAATAAGTTCTGTTGCCATCTTCATCAGTGGTAACAATGATCTCATGTGACCTGGGCAGACCAACCCTGACAATGCTGGGCTTGATGTCATCATTCTCTATCATCATGCGAGCTTGAGTGGCTGCTGTCACAGGCTTCTGGAGGGAGTCTATGAACTCTGGCTTCTCTTCAAATACATTTCCAACTTCTGGGTGCTAAAGTAGAAAACAAACACGTTGTTGAAGATTCTTATTTCATCATGATAAAATAAACAGCTAAATCCAAACATTTCCCATGACATGCAACACTTCTAATACTTTATTAAATAGTGACAAGCTAGCTCTTCAAACACTCTATATTTTATTGTGGAATTTACTGTGAAAAACTAAACTATAATTTTTTTAAACAGATGTTATCCTAAAACATTTAGATGAAACAATTTATAATGATTTGTTTTCATATTTTTTAAATTTCTTAAGTTCAGTGCTCCATCAACATACCTTACGCTTATAATGTCTGATTATGGTGTGTCTATGTGCACAGCATTCATGGCAGACTCCACAAACATAAACATAGCCACTGTGATAATTACGCATGTGATTTCTCAGTTCATATGTCCTGACAAATTGCTTATCACACAGCTCACAAGAATACTTTTGCTGGAGTGTATGTTCTAGTCTATGTCTATTTAACTGATCAGGGTACTTGAAGGCCTGTAAAAAAAATATAAAAATGGATTAAATGTTATTTTCCTTTACTTTCAGCTACATTGTAAAATAATCAACTTGGAATTATAAATTAGATTATTTATCATAAGTTGATTTTTGCAAAGTCAAAGAATCAGCTAATTTTTTTAAAAATAATCTTTTATTGAAACTGTTTCTTAAGTTTACCTTGTATTTATTTACTCTGACAAGTGTGATTGAAAAATTTACCTTGCCACAAACATCACATTTATATGCCCTCTCCTTAGTATGTGAAATTAAATGAGTTTTCATGTTTCCCTTTTGTCTGAAAGTTTTGCCACACTTAGGACATGGGTACAGCTTGATGGTGTCAGCATGGAATTGTTTGATATGAGCAATCAAGCCAGTCTAAAATACATGGGGAGAAACCAATTTATAACAAATCAAGCCAGTCTAAAATACAAGGGGAGAAACCAATTTATAACAAATCAAGCCAGTCTAAAATACATGGGGAGAAACCAATTTATAACAAATCAAGCCAGTCTAAAATACATGGGGAGAAACCAATGTATAACAAATCAAGCCAGTCTAAAATACATGGGGAGAAACCAATTTATAACAAATCAAGCCAGTCTAAAATACATGGGGAGAAACCAATTTATAACAAATCAAGCCAGTCTAAAATACATGGGGAGAAACCAATGTATAACAAATCAAGCCAGTCTAAAATACATGGGGAGAAACCAATGTATAACAAATCAAGCCAGTCTAAAATACATGGGGAGAAACCAATGTATAACAAATCAAGCCAGTCTAAAATACATGGGGAGAAACCAATGTATAACAAATCAAGCCAGTCTAAAATACATGGGGAGAAACCAATGTATAACAAATCAAGCCAGTCTAAAATACATGGGGAGAAACCAATTTATAACAAATCAAGCCAGTCTAAAATACATGGGGAGAAACCAATTTATAACAAATCAAGCCAGTCTAAAATACATGGGGAGAAACCAATTTATAACAAATCAAGCCAGTCTAAAATACATGGGGAGAAACCAATGTATAACAAATCAAGCCAGTCTAAAATACATGGGGAGAAACCAATTTATAACAAATCAAGCCAGTCTAAAATACATGGGGAGAAACCAATTTATAACAAATCAAGCCAGTCTAAAATACATGGGGAGAAACCAATGTATAACAAATCAAGCCAGTCTAAAATACAAGGGGAGAAACCAATGTATAACAAATCAAGCCAGTCTAAAATACAAGGGGAGAAACCAATGTATAACAAATCAAGCCAGTCTAAAATACATGGGGAGAAACCAATGTATAACAAATCAAGCCAGTCTAAAATACATGGGGAGAAACCAATGTATAACAAATCAAGCCAGTCTAAAATACATGGGGAGAAACCAATGTATAACAAATCAAGCCAGTCTAAAATACATGGGGAGAAACCAATTTATAACAAATCAAGCCAGTCTAAAATACATGGGGAGAAACCAATTTATAACAAATCAAGCCAGTCTAAAATACAAGGGGAGAAACCAATGTATAACAAATCAAGCCAGTCTAAAATACATGGGGAGAAACCAATGTATAACAAATCAAGCCAGTCTAAAATACATGGGGAGAAACCAATTTATAACAAATCAAGCCAGTCTAAAATACATGGGGAGAAACCAATTTATAACAATGTTTTCAGTCTGCTGTCACATGATATCTGCACACCACATTTAAGAATGCTAGTAAAAAAACTGAATGGTACATAATTACAAAGTTTCAACCAAAGAAGTATTCTTACCTTAGAGAAAAGAACTTTGCCACAATGTGTACACTGTAACTGGTACTGCTTCTCATGAACTGTTGCAATATGCAGCTTCAGATAGTTCTCATAATGAAATTTCTTGCGACAAATATGACATTCTGCCTGTTTCTCACCATGTACCTTCAAATGCTTCATCATATTGCTGCGTGAACTAGAAGATAAAGGCAAAGCTGGGTTAATAACTATGTCTATACAAATACATCTTGCCTAGATTTACACACTATTATACAAATGATGTTTTAAATCGCATTTCATATGTTACGTACCTGAAAGATTTCCCACAATCTGGGCATGCCAAATTGTCTTTAATGAAAAGACGATTCTTTTTGCGAACCATTCGAACAGTTGTTCCATTAGGTAACCGACACTGATGGTCATTAAGGTAATCCTTACGAGTAAACAGTTTGCCACAAAATTCACAAGCAAACTCCGGCTGTCCATGCAGAGATAGATGACGAGACAGGTAACGCTCATTTTTAAATGTCTTTTGGCAAATTTCACAGGCTAATAAATTGGTTTGGTCAGCGCCTGTTTCACCTATTGCCTCACATTTATGGTTGTGAAGTGTGCCAATCTGTGGGGGAAAAGCAACCAATAGTCAGGACAACAACACAAGAAAATCATCAAAATAAATGGCTGTATACTGGCCAGTCTATTTCAGGCATACAACAAACGTGTCACTTACCTTGATAAACCTCTTGCCACATTTGTCACATCTGTGAGGATGAGTATGAGTCATGTGATGTTCTTTAAAGGCCAGCCACTCACTGAAAACTTCCCCACAAGTCTCACACGGAGCACTGCCCTCCTGTTGAATCTTTTGCCGAGTAGTACAAACAGGAGTGTGCCAGTTTAGCTCTTCTTTACGAATAAAGATCCGATCACAAAGGTCACACTTAAATGCTCCATGGTGAGACGCTTCATGTCGTACTAGATAAGCAATGCTTGCAAAGGTTTTGTTGCACTCTTTACAAGGAAACTGAACACTGGCTTTTTCATTCAAAACCTTGCCAGCACATTCATGCTCAGCTAGATCTTTGAGGGAGAAATAAGCCACTTTACAGGCTCCACACTGATACTTGCCACAGTTCAGTGTATGGTTCTGTAGGCCCAGCTGAGTACCAAAAGTTTTTTTACAGTTAGGACAAACATGCACACTGTATTCACCAGACAATTCAGGGCAACAGCGGGAAATGTGCCTCTGTAAGGAATCCTTACGAGAATAACATTTTCCACAAACCTGAAATACAGTTAGGTAAAAAAAAATTATTAACTTAAAATATCAAGAAATAAATAATTGTGCAAGTATTTATCTTTAAATATGCCTTACTACATGTACAATTTTTTTTATCACTAACTATATGCACAAATACTGATTTTAAGCTATCATCCTTAACTATATGCACAACAAATACTGATTTTAAACTATCAACTATATGCACAACAAATACTGATTTTAAACTATCATCCTTAAATATATGCACAACAAATACTGATTTTTAAACTATCATCCTTAACTATATGCACAACAAATACTGATTTTAAACTATCAACTATATGCACAACAAATACTGATTTTAAACTATTATCCTCAACTATATGCACAACAAATACTGATTTTAAACTATCATCCTCAACTATATGCACAACAAATACTGATTTTAAAATATCACATTACCTCACACTTGTATATATCTGTATGCATTGCCATATGTCTAAACAAATATTTCCCACTTGTAAAGGACTGTTTACAAATCTGGCACTCATGATTAGCGTCATGGGAAACTTCACCTTCTTCTAACTGTCCACCAGAACAGTCATGCTCATCAAGAAGGTCCTTACAAGAACAACAAAAATTGTATTAAGTGTTGGCAAATTATCATTCTTTATTTAAGGCATAGTACATTAAACCAATATAGGAGTGCATTAAAACTAAGTCATTTCTTAAAAACCTAAATTTTCAGATTCATAGCATTTTTTAATACTGCAAACCTGGAATTTTTTTTATCTTAAAATCTTAACGGGCAATTTTCTAAAGTGAAAAAAATTTGGTTAACAAATCTGAAATAATCTGGACAAGTGTCAACTTGAAATATGTGTTTATAAACAGTGGGGTAAATAAAAATTTGCCTTACCTGCCGTAAAAAGACTCGTCCACATTTCTCACATGTAAATCGAGCTCTGTGCATAGAGGCGTGTCGAATGGCAAAATGGATCTGGTTGAATGATCTCCCACATTCCTTGCAACAAAAGGTATCATTCCCTTCTTCATCAACAGTTTGCTCCACTAGGTTGGCTGTGTCATCACAGGTGTGTTTCAGTAGTGATTCATTTCTTGCAAACCTCTTCCCACAGATGTTACACCTATACCTGTCTGTGTGTGCAGGTAGGTGAAGTTTGAGATACTTGAGCTGTGTAAAATGTTTGTTACATATACCACAGGCAAATTCTTCAGTTCCATTAGGACCTTCAACTATTTTTGTCTTTGACTCCAACTCTTCCAATTCTGGATCATCTCCCCTACGGCGTTTTTTACGCCTCTGCCTCAAGGGCTGGTGTGGACGTTCATTTTCGCTATCATCTTCTGCTGTGTCAACGCCATGCACATAAAGACCAGGTCTGTTGCTTCTCTTTATGTTTGCTTTATATTCATCTGAATCTCCATCATCTTCCATGCTTCTGTCCTCATACAAATCTGCTGCAACCATGGCTATTGGGTCAGGTACTTTATCAGCTGAAATAGCAGCATTGACTAGAGCTGTTAAAGCATCTGTCCCATCCAAATCAGCAATGGTATTCTTTCTTTCATGCTGGGGCACACCTACCACTTCTTCCATTGTTCCTAATTCAATATCACTTTCTTTATTTAAACCATTCTCGTTGCGATTGATTAGCTCAATATTTTCCTTAATGTCAATAGATTCATCAACATTGGCAACTTCTTCCACCTCAGCTACAGTTTCTTCCTTGCTCTCCTCACCATTGACAGTAAGCTCACCAACACTTTCTACCGGCTGAGAATCACTGTTTACAAGGCTCTGCTCTGGTTCTGCTGTTATTTCATATGATGACTTTGTAATGACAAAAAACTTTTTTGGAGATTCAACAGATGGTTTTTCAGTACTTTCTTTCACCTCAACGTTGTCAACTTCTTTAGCTTTATCAGCAACACTCTTTTCAACAGCGACTTTGGCTTTAGGAGTTACAGGAGAATCATTTTTCTTTATGTTTGATGCACTATTGCTCGATGCAGGGGTCCGAGCTTTTGGTTCAGCTATGTTGGTTTGACTTCTTCTTTTTGAAACAGGGGATGTGATTTCATCAAGTGCTGCCTTTCTTAATGTAGCTGCCATTGCTACTCCGAACCTTTTACGAGGTAATTTAACCCCTTCTTCTTCTGAACTGCCTACAGCTTCATCCTCGGAGGAATCTTCTCCTGGGTATTTAAGCCATTTCCCAAGCTTGCCCAATCCTCTAAAAGCTCTGGCACTTCTTCTAGGACGTTCCCCATCTAACACAGGGGTATCTAAAATACTTAGTTCTGGGCTTTTCTTTGGAGAAATAGCTATAGGTGCTTCTTCAGGAGTTTCAACATGAATTTTTCTAGGCCTACCTCGTCTCCTTTTCTCTGTTGGTTTGTTTTCTTCTGGTACCAACTGCACAGGGGTTTTTACTTCAGTCTGCTCGCTCTCTACACTGGCTAAATCTTTCACACAGTCAGATTTTACATTTTTCATTTCATCTGGAATTTCTATTTTATTTTCATTTTGTTCATCCTCTACTTGTTTTTTCATTCCATTTTCTTCTTCATTTTCACTTTCGGTGGCCATAAGTGAAGACCGCCTGGGCCGACCAGGTCTCCTACCTGTTCCACCCCTCAATATTCTTGCACCACCGCTACCTCTTGGACGCCCTCGCCCCCTTCCGCGGCCTCGACCTCTATTTCGAGGCAATGAATAGTTGCGATATTCACCAATTTTTAGTGGTACAGGTCGTCTACCACGCCTTGGAGGTCCTTCACTATAGTTGTAGACAGGAAATAAGTGATCTCTGATATGCTTGGCAAACAGAAACTGGGATGTAAATTTTTCCTCACAGTGTTTGCAAGTGTAATCCCCTTCAACATCATCAGGATGTATTTCAGCAGAATCCCTGCTAGAATCTCCATCTTTAGATCCTTCACCATCTGTTCCTTCTTCCTCGTCCTCATCAGGGTCAGTGAATAAAATCTCACCAAGCATGGCTGAAGGTAAAAATAAAACTATAACAACTAGAAATAAATACAACACAATGACTTCATCATTACAGATACTAAGCTCACACTTACACTTTGTTGTGCCATCTGGAACCAGAGATTTCTTGAGTTTTTTAGCATACTGGGGTGCATACCACACTTTGAGCTCATCTCCTATATTTATATCTCTTGTAGTATTAAAAAATATGTTGATTCCCAATTGATAGGCCATACAGTTTTGCTCTTCTTCATTTCTGGCGACCTGTACTAGAGCCATCCAGTTACAGTGAGCCTCACTACTTGCATCTAGACTGATAAAGCTTCCATCTTTAGATAAGATCTGAAATATAGTGGTGTCATCATTGATACTTTATTCAAAGCAAGTCAGCAAAAACACAAAGCTGTCATTCTTTATAACTAAAAATATATTTAAAAGTCTGTTAGAGAAAGCTGTATTCACTGCTTGATTAAGCCAATGGTCAACACAAATATTTGTGATGTGGTTATAACAATGTTGATATGCTTTCTACAATTTATAACAGTAATAGGAACAATTATTCCAAAAAAAATATTAAAATACAAGAATTATGTATATTTTTACAAAGATTGCTGTCCTCTAGTATAACCAAACAAATACATTTAAGCAGAACAGCAAAATAAAAATGCTACACCAAATAGTACATAAAGTAAATGAATAGCTAAAATCATAGAGAACTTATCTGATTAGAGAATGTATTTTTGTCAAGAGTGACTATTTCATTCCTATGTTCCAAATGTAGAAGCATAGTTTAATTATTTAACTCATTCCCGCCGGATGCGACTAAATGCGTCCTCGGGGGGTTCCGCCTGATGCGTCTAAATGCGTCTGGCCACACCCCCCTACTTTTCTTTTCAACTAGATAATGAAATCGCGCATGCCCGAGATTAGAACCGGTAACCACGTAGTAGCGAGAATCCACGAGATTTCAATTTTAAAAACCGGAAGTTTTTATCTTGTTTGGTTCACTTTCAAAACGTGGTTCACGCTGTGATTTTTGTGTTGAATAAATGTTACATGTACAATTTTTGTTGAGTTTCCTTGTTTTTTATGCTGTTGTTTTATGTTGTTATGTCAGTATTATGTTTATATAAAAGTTTGTCCATTTCTGAGTGCAATCGTCTTTGTAATATTGAATTGATTAATGATTAGAAAGTAAAAAATTTTTTTTTAAAAATACATGTTATAAAAAACGAAGTTGCTTCCCTTAGGTCAGGAATGGGTTTGTAAACTGGAAGTGGGGGCTTAGGAGGGAATGAGTTAATTAGAAAACCCTATTTATTAATAAATTATAATGAATAAACACTCAGTTCATTTTTCCTCGTTTTTAGCTAACTACTCGCTGAAGATAACTGTTTACACTACACTACTGACAACAGTTTTTTTATATCTTTACACCTGATCTATATTTTCATTTTATAATGCGATGTAAGTCAAGGAACGCAAAACAAATGTTTGCATGCAAGCTGTTTTGTAGCTTTAAGCTAAGTGCTAAAACAACTTTTTTTGGAAAATAAATTAATGAAACACAACTTAATATAGAAAAACAAAATTATGCTATAATGACAATGAAATTTCATTCCAATGAAAGGCAAACGTACCTTCAAAACAAACAGGTCATCTCTGTCAATATCATGCATAGTCTTCTTGGCTTCAAATGGACCCAGCTGTGTTTTATTAGCAATGGTTTCCAATGCCAAAATGCCAACACCACCATCAGGAAACTCCACAGGGTTTAGAAAATGGGGGACTGTCAATCTGGCTCTGTTCAAGAGAAATTCACTGTTAGGGGAAGTCTGATTGGCAAGATTTTAAGTTTTAAAACATCATGTTTAATTGATTTTAAATTATTACACATCAAACCTTTTTCAAAAGTTTACTAGTTTACCTGGAAATCTGTGGTATAAACTTGGAATTTCCTAATCCTAACTCTGGACATTCCTCTGTTGGATGTTCTTTTCCACAAACGTCACATTCGACTTCAGCTGCGAAAATTTTAATATACATGTACTTTAGTTAATTAACTTGTATACTGAAGTGATAGTGTGCATTGTTTTACTGGTCATTCTTAAAGTGTGATATGGTGTGTAGAACATTAAGGAATGCTCCTGAAAATAGCTAACACCAATTAGCAAGAAACACTTAGCTTTTAACACACATAAAATGTATATACTTTTCTTCCTGAGTAATAATACACAATTACCATCTTTCTTGATCTTTTCCTGTGCAACTGTGACCTGATAATCTTTTTCCTTCTCCATTTTATATCACGCTTAACAGTTGTTCCAGAATCTACCACTGAAAAAAATGAAAACTAATTTAATTTATTATTGCAACTTAGACAGCATTATTAGGGGTGGTACATAAAGTACATCACACTTCTAGGGAGAGTGGGGGTTTGGACTTTTGAGACAATGTGTGGTTAGGAGAGGAGGGGGATCTGACACACTTTTGCTAATAGTTATTAGAAACTGAATTTCAGCCTTTACATTGTTTTTTTTAATAGCATATTAAAAAGCAGGACACAGTTTGAGTTTTTGGATGGATGACCCCTTAAGAAAATGGCATGGGACAGGATCATTTTTTTTACAATGGATAGATCTAAGAACAAGTATTTGATAAGAGTTACAGCTAAGGTGCATATGATTATTGTATGCTAGGACTACTGTTGGGGTTGGGCACTGTTAGGGTTAGCACTGACATTAAAAAGCCTTGTGGGGAGAATTTTTATACCAGTGTCCGATAATAGAATCTTCTTTAAAAAAGGGGTGTTAGGTTACTGGTAGTAGTTAGCTAATACACACATTGCTGGCTCATGCTAACCCTGTCCCTAACCCTAACCCTAGTCCTACCATACGCCTAACCCTAATTTCTAACCATAAAATTAGACGAGATTGTAACAATAATACTAAAAACCTAACATACCTATTTTATGGAAGAGTGTATTATCAGACATCGATATCTATTCTAAAATTATCCCTAATTTTTTTTTATTTAGAATCCTGGGTCTAGGTAAGCTAGAGATTATAGAATCTAGTCTCTTGTACTAGATCTAGCTAGATCTAGATTTTCTAGATCTAGATATGAATCTAGAGTAGAAGTAGAATAGTTCTAGGTAATCTATCGTTTTGGGTACGTAAAATCGCCCGCGGCTATTTATGTACGAAAACGTTACCTCATTGTCAAGGCTTTAATAAAAGAATATTGTCATACTTTTGTGTCAAATATTATAGATAAATGAATAATAAACCTAAATCAATGGCTAAATATATCGATATATGCCAGAAATTAACTTAAAACAGCAGTGTCTGAGAGCAAGATTTGCTATATAAACAGCAGCCATTTGTAAAATAGAGTGGCTTCCCCCTGAATCTGGCGCTAAAAGCTTATAAAAATAAAACTTAGACAAGATGGCTGCTATAGTAAATGAGCATGGTTGCATCTGTTGGAAACATCACTAGTCTTCATTTATTACGGAAAAGTTTTAATTCAATTGTTTAAAAACAGGTACATAAATGAATCAAGGAAACATTTTTGAATTTTTTAAAACATAAATCCTCCTCAAAATGTGAAATAATTATTAAAATTTAAGGAGTCACCTGTTTTTCACATTACAAATCGCGGGCGATTTTACGTACCCAAAACGATAGATTACCTAGTTCTAGTCTAGATCTAGAATCTAGACTAGTCAAGATTTAGATTAGAATTGATAAGAATTAAAATAAGATGTAGATCTAGATCTATGTTGATTCTAGAAAGAATCTAGAATCTAGATCTAGATCTCAGATCTAGAAATCAAGATCTCTTGGCCTGCCTGGTGTGGCCGTATTTATTTGAGTATTTTCACAGAGCATGTGGAGGTGGTTAGTGTTGGCAAAGCTTTTTGATCAATCTAGAATAATTTACTTGTTATGTAAAGTAAACAGCTAACATATGAAATAAGCTTTGAAAAAGTTAAATTTTCCTTCTTTTCGTTTCAATAAAAATAAAAAATGCAATTTTGGGCCCGGTTAAATTCTTACATTTGCTGAAATTTGATTGAACAACCCAACGGGCAAAAATGGCGGAAACGAAGTCAGATTGCTTGTCAAATAATTTATTCTTACAGCCTCATTAGGATGTTTTTGAGAATAATGCATATTTATATCTTTACTTACAATCATGTTAAAATTTACTGCATCTTTTTGTGTCGTAGATTTACATCACAAGTTTATAATATTGAAAAAAAGATTTAAAATTTCGTTTTTCCGTTGAAACGAAATTCCCAAACCAAGGTCGGCAAAACATGGACGCGTTTTTAGGTTTCTTCTGTACTACGCATGCGCTGATCTCATTGCGTCATTGTCCCACTTTGCGTTTCAAATTGTTTCTTTTTTCTGCAAAATCAGTTCTAGATCAAGATAACTAGATCTAAATCTAAATGTTTGCATTATTTCGGTGACGAATTTTTTAAAATTAGGGAGCCTATAACTATGAAAATATAAATAGACACTTTCATATAAATCTTTCACTATTTGGGGCCCCGGGTCTCGAACGTTTCTAGTTGCGAACGCAAGACCTCGATAAACCGACCAGTGTGAGTGGCGGAACTTTTTGGGGCGTTTTAAAGTGCTCGTATGCCCAAATGGCAACTGCGGTCGTGACCCGTAGCCCAGAACATGTAATGCTTATTTAAAAATAGATTCGGTAATAGTTGCATTTTAAGCGGAAAAGAGTGGAAAACACCAATGTTTTTTTTTTCTACATTGCCTAATGGATAAGAATGCTCTGGTGGAACTACCGTGCCGACAGACCCCGCAATGCGGGAGGAGTAGTCGGTCATAACTACTCATAACCGACCATGAATAAAATTTAAAATGCAAAAGTTCGTGCATCTTTGTCTTTTCTAAAAATAAGATATCACTATAGATGTGGTTCATATATATATATATATATATATATATATATATATATATATATATATATATATATATATATATATATCAAGTAAAGTTTCCCTTTCAAACCTGACGGTCTATGGGGCAAGTGAAGTAGAGTTCACTTGTTTCTATATAATATATATTGTTATTTATTTAATACCCTTTGTTGATTACTATTATAAAAGCTTATATGGTAGCTTTTTTTAGAATTCCATACATTTATTCACAACGAACTACACAAGCAAACATGAATTTTAAAAATGTGTTTGATTTGTGTGTTGACTGATAAATTTAAATGGAAAAGTGAGGTGAAATTGTAAAGGCCTATTGGTTCATTTAATAGAGTCAGAACATACTTCATTTTAATTTGTTATCATAAACACGCAAATTTAGCTTTATTTAGCTATAAATTTCACGCATGCTTGCACCGTTTAACCCAGTTTTCAGACTAGCCTAGTGAATTCGGTATCGATACACCAGGGGAAAAAAAGGAAAACCAGTTGGAGCCAGGTTTACTGTGTTTATTGGCGCTGAGCTGTCTTCAACTAAACTTGGTGTTTGTTGGTAAGATTCGTTTTCTTTAATTCTTTAGTACTTATTAGATCTATACCTTAACAGAAATGATGTCTTGGTTTAAAAGTAGGTTTTTCGTTATTAAATAATAAATATGCAATCGTCTCAGCGCCAGTTGCAATATACTATTTTTTTTTTTTTTTTAAATAAATATTTGATCCAACATAATAGTGCGAGCAATACTGGCAACATTTTTTAATCAGCTGGTTGTGTAGTTTCGTTTTCTTATACAGAACTAGATCTAGACCTGATAGGCATAATCATGGCACGGGCATAGTCATTATTAGTATTAGTCAGTGTTAAGAAACTGTATACTTTATAGTGAATAGAATAGGCCTAGTTACAATACATTGTTAAAATACATTGCACATAGATCTACATAATGATTTTAGATATGACACACATTAGTGACATTAGGGCCTACAAGCTACAACATGCAGGATTATTTAAATTAAAAATAATTAAAATAGATTCATTTGTTGAATGATTCAAAACAAAACAATTCAAATCTTTGACATTCTCATTCACATTCATTCACTCATTGATTGAATTTGTATGATTCAATATACAAATTAATTGTAAATTGAAATTAACTGAATTAGCAAGTATTAGGCCTATATACTAGCGAGGCTCACTAACTTTAAAGCGTCCTTGGTTGCTAACCAGAACATGGCTACCTCACCTGGGCATACGATTGGGCAATTTTTTCTGCTTTGTTCGAGAGACCACCTTAACATTAAGTTTAAAAATAATTATCACGCGAAAAATGGCGTTTTTTTCGCGTATTTTAAGCTATCTGAAGATGACAAAGCTATTTTTGGCAGATTTTTTTTTTTTAAATTTGCTTCCGACCATGGAGGTCAAGCGGAAACATGGGTATAGTTTGAGTTGTTTAAAAACTTTAAATAAAGGACTGTTACGTGTCTAAATGGCACTGTAAGGTAGAGTATTATTAGATTGATCGTTTAGTGAAAAAATATTGTAATTATTTTGAATCCATTTTAAGAAATCGGCAGCCAAAAAAGGTCACTGAAAGCACGTAATTTTTTATTGTGACGTCATCGCTATTGTTACGGAAGCTGTACAGTAGTATCCTCTCGCTGCTTATATATTATATAATTGTATTCTTTTCACTTGACACTCTTTTTCAGCTTATTTTGCTAGCGTAATTAGACTAATTAAGCCTAATTATGGATATTTCACCTGGCTTTTGGATTTTACTAAGACTCTAAAAGCCCTTAGCCTTAAACCACAACGATCTGTTGTTTTTTTTTAAATTTTGTGTTGATCCCTGGAATTTGTAGTGAGCGTTGGTCTTTGTGTGCTTATTTAGGCCTAATTATTTGTTTTCAAATTTGTTATAGCTTAATTAATTTGTCTTAATTCTTATTGATTTCATAAATTTTAATTAGGTTAATTATAATATTATTTTCACTGGTCTTCGTTGATACATTTATTAGGCTTAGTAATGTTTATATTATATAAATATATTTATCAGGGGCGTAGCGAGGGGGCGGGGGTGCGGACCGCACCGGGTGACACCATTTAGGGGGGGGGGGTGACACCAAGGCAAAAAATAGCAAAATATATAGGGAAAAACTTGAGGGGGGATGCAAATCGAAAGTTTGAGGGGGGGGGGTGCTAATCGAAAATTTGTCCCCGGGAAGGGTCGCTACGCCTCTGGGGGGGTGACACCATTAAGTGCCGCACCGGGTAACACCCGACCTCGCTACGCCACTGATATTTATATATTTTATTATATATTATTAAGATTTTAGAGGCCTGATAAATTAAATGATTTTAGCGTTGAGTCTAGGTTTACATTACTAATTAGTACTTAGTAAACCAAGTACGCATGGACTAGGACATGTGTGTGCTGTGCCGGCGGCGTTGTGGCGGGCGATGCCTCTCGCGCTGACAAACCAGCGCGAGCGAGCGAGTCGTGTGTCACACTTGGCCTGTGTCGATGTTTGGAATGCATAGGCATAGGCCTAATTCTCGCTCTCGGGTGATTAATTTTTATGCGCTGACATTTGAAAAATCAAATAGACACACATCTTAATTAAATACATTTAATTTGAACTTTATATTAATCTAGACCTATAATACTAATTAGGGCCTATAACTTGGGATAACAAAGTACTTGGAATAGATTTAGCGCATGCGCACACTGTGCTGTGAGTTTTCTCTCGCTGGTTGACAAAAGAACGCAGGCGGGCTAGCGATGTTTGTAATTTGCATATATCTTCGCTCACAGGCGATCATTTTAATGCGATTGGCCTATTTTTATTTTATAGGCCTAATTAATTGTATTTGATAGGCTAACTTTTCTGGTTGACAAAACTAAGCGAGCGAGATGTCTGTCACGCGCACTGCCCGTGACGCTGTTTAGAATGTATTTCTCGCTAACTTGATGAATTTGAATGCTATGCTATTGCAGTGTTTTTTAAAATAAATCAAATACTTACAAATCTTTACATTTTAAACTGAGCATAGACAAAACTTTGTAAATAACACACCTGTCCCAAGTGAAGTGAGAGAAGAGGGTTAGATTAATTTTACAATGACATCGCTATATTTTATGAATTGCCCTAATTAAGCATTGCTAAAACACTTACACTAGTTAATAAAACATGCATGGGATTGAATATCTTTAAAAAGATTAGATCTATACTATATATTCTTGAACATGTTGTTCATTAATTTGAATTTAGTTTTCCTTTTTAAACACCCTTCCATTTAAAAAAAATTAAATAAAAATATTTAAAAATTCTAGATCTAGATCTAATTCCATTATGTGATTTTTTATTCTGACGAAGACAGTGTCCATACGAATAGAAATGTGGTAATAAAATCAAATGTACTGTGCATATTCTGCTAAAATCAAATCAGCTGCAAGGTCAACCCTGCAGAGTTCGTCTCTTCAGAAAAGTAATGGCGATCTGGTTGTCACGGATTATTTGGCTTGCAATGCTTGGAGTGGCCAATTAATAAAAATCAGTAATTAAGCTCCAAATGAGTTTATTTTCAACAAATTAAGTATTTGATTGATTAGAGATTGATCTCTAGTTTCCATTGGTAATGTTTAAATCGAAAAATAACGAAATTTAAAATTAGTGAGTATCTCTACTATATACTATATACTATATCTAATAGTAAATACATAGCATAGGCCTAAAATTACTTATATTTACAATACATTAGGGCCTATTAAAACTATTATTCATTATATATAATACATACATTTAGCCCGGAGGAGTAGGCACCTATTTTAGTATTTACTATTTAATAAATGTAGGCCTATTTACTTTTTTTCATTAGATTAGCTTAGATCTGTATTAAATAGTATTGAGTAGGCCCTATTAATTAAAAATATTAGGCCTGCTCATAAATCAGATTTTTAGGCAAATAATTTTAAATTTAAATCCTTTTTGCAATACAGACACACTATTAAAATTATTAAATGAACTACTAGAAAAAAAGTTCTAACTACTACTACTACTAGGGTTCTAGAGGTAGTTTGCCAGTCTTAGCCTTAAAACTTA
Source organism: Physella acuta (assembly GCF_028476545.2). Taxonomy (NCBI): domain Eukaryota; kingdom Metazoa; phylum Mollusca; class Gastropoda; family Physidae; genus Physella; species Physella acuta. The sequence continues at coordinate 622,534 of NW_026732390.1, forward strand.
AAAGTAAGTAGACTTTTTAGACTTTTAGAAAATAAAGTAAATTTAAAAATTCGTTTAGTATGACTCACTAAATTAGATTTTTTTTAGCAAGTATCAAGTTAGTAGAGCCTATACTATACCTAAGTATTAAGTAGTACTAATTAAGTATTGTAAATTATTTACAATAGGCCTACTAACTAAACTACGTAAGCCCTCTCAGTTCTACCTCTAAACTCTAATCAGTGTTCCTTTCAGTTTTTCCGTGGGGGGGGGGGGGTAAAAAGTTATATATTTTCTATTTAAATTTCATGTTTTCTCTTCCATCGTAGTGGGAGAGGGGGGCAGTAACCTTTTCCCCTTAGAGCTGCCTAAAAGAAACACTGATTGCTATTACCATATTGTAATACTGTTCCAACTCACTTACTGCCAACAGATTTAATTGACTTTACTGCCAACAGATTTAATTGACTTTACTGCCAACAGATTTAATTGACTTTACTGCCAACAGATTTAATTGACTTTACTGCCAACAGATTTAATTGACTTTACTGCCAACAGATTTAATTTACTTTACTGCCAACAGATTTAATTGACTTTACTGCCAACAGATTTAATTGACTTTACTGCCAACAGATTTAATTGACTTTACTGCCAACAAATTTAATTGACTTTACTGCCAACAAATTTAATTGACTTTACTGCCAACAAATTTAATTGACTTTACTGCCAACAAATTTAATTGACTTTACTGCCAACAAATTTAATTGACTTTACTGCCAACAAATTTAATTGACTTTACTGCCAACAAATTTAATTGACTTTACTGCCAACAAATTTAATTGACTTTACTGCCAACAAATTTAATTGACTTTGCTGCCAACTTCTTTCACTGAATCTACCCTCTGCCCCTTTGTCTAACATTCTAATCTAAAAACTGCAACCTATTCCCTTTAAACTTGGCACAGTTCTAACTTTTTAATGATCAGGGGAAATAATGCATCTAGATTAGAGTTTGTTGATGGCTGTATTACACATAGAAGCCAAGGGAGGTAATGGATAAGCTTTTGATTGTTTTTTTACTCTACTTTCACCTATCACTTTTTGAAAGTTTTAAGCATTTTTTATACAGTGCCAATAATCCTGCAGGGTGCAAATCATTAGGTTTTTCTTGAAAGTAGTTCACACACCTTTAAGAGGTAAAGATTCCTGTATAGACCTAGCAATCCCTGGGGCAAATAAAATAGTTTGTGTTTCTTGACCTTGGTTTGAGGGATGATGAAGGGACAGCATTATACTCAGCAGTCTTTACTTGTGAGTTAGGTATCATCAGAGCTGGGTGGACTGAGACGTTCCTCTGACATGAACCCAGATTCGAACTTGACTTTAGCAGCAGAGCGCTCCAGTGATCTTTAAGTTTATGATGTAGGGGGATCTGATTTTTGTGATGTCGTGTGCATATGTCAGGAAGGATTATATTTCACATGGTGTAGGTAGACCTTAAAGTATTGTAGCAAAGCATGGCTGTTGGAAGGATGCTGCCCCCCCCCCCATGAAAGGTGTGCAACCAACAAACAAGTTCTTCATTATCACACATCCAATCTGTACAGATAAGAAAAACAAAGCCAGGCTATTTAACCAAAAATGTTCATTATGCCTGTGGGCGTAAATTTTTGTAAGGTCTGTTCACTAAATTGAGCCATTATATCTGTATGACTTTGGAAAAACTTCTGGAAAATGTGCGACTTCTGATATAATGTATAATAAAGTTAGGATTGTGTTGGTGACTGCTGACATGTTGTATAAGGTTAGGACAGTGTTGATGACTGCTGACATAATGTTGTATAAGGTTAGTGTTGGTAACTGCTGACATAATGTTGTATAAGGTTAGGACAGTGTTGGTGACTGCTGACATAATGTTGTATAAGGTTAGGACAGTGTTGATGACAAACTGTTGTATAAGGTTAGGACAGTGTTGGTGACTGCTGAAATATTGTATAAGGTTAGAGTAGTGTTGGTGACTGCTGACATGTTGTATAAGGTTAGGATGGTGTTGGTGACTGCTGACATAATGTTGTATAAGGTTAGGACAGTGTTGGTGACTGCTGAAATAATGCTGTATAAGGTAAGGACAGTTTTGGAGTATAAAGTTAAAACACGAACCACATGTACTTAAAAACTAGTGGGGATATATGCTACCCCCCCCCCCCCCCCCCCATCATTCTGTTTCTGTAGAATGTAGAACAAACGCCTTCATAAGACAGGGCGTAACATACCGTCTCTGTTGTAGAATGTACACCAAGTTCATGGCCGCTACATAAAGAGAATCTATCAGTGTCGCAAAGACCGGATCAGATTATCTGACGCGCATGACTCTAGGTCACCCAAGCGGAACAGTCAATACAAATAGTGTCTAGCTTGTGTTTGTCCAATCGAAACCCGCACGCAGTAGCCTATCTCTTCACTTGAGCAATGGGGGGGGGTGGGAGACACAACGCACACCAACTGGCGAAACAAATACATGTAAGGTAGTCTATCCATTACAAATAGTGTTTCTAGTTAAAACCTTTTATTTTGTTCGCTGTAAGGTGTAAGGGATTACAGCCTATATTGAGCTACCATACAAGCAGAATTTCTTCCATGCATCCTTCGTCGGCTTCTCTCTTCCCCCCCCCCCCCCCCCCCCCGAACGAAATGGATTTTTATATAGAAAACATAATTTTACAAGTGTGTCTCGTCCCCGGGAAAATTTAGTCCGCCCTCTCGAAAATGTCGTCGTTCTCTTCTTCCCCCCCCCCCCCCCCCCGGAGAAAAAGGCCTGGAAGAAACACTGCATACAAGTGTAAGACAAGTACAACATAGACTGACTAGCGGTGCTCGAACCAAAAGGCGCGCTAAGTTAAAGAAATTAATGCAGGCTGATTGTAACGGTACGAGTTTAAAAGAACCTTACTTTTTTTTCCTATGCAATGTATATTTGAAATTAGTTTACGATCAGCGTGAAATATTTCATTAGGCCTAGACTTAGACTAACCTAGACTAAATATGTCCGGTCTGACGTTGTATGTGTTGACAAGTTGCAGAGGTAAACTATAGGCCCACCACACAATGGTTGTATCCTTGTTCACTTCCTTCACACTGCATCGCTTTCGTAATACTTCACGTATCACTATCACAAAAAACTGTAACGTATGCCAGTATATCTACGTCCTGTTGTATACGGTCCTCTTCTTTCATATCCGTTAGACGTTTCGATAAGCGTCAAATAACAGCCGCACTGACAGAAAGGTACATCAAATTGTGTTGTGTAATAAAGTGCGGGGAGTTTCACGGGGTTGAGGCGTCACTGGTTGACACTTGATACAGGAGTTTAAAGTCCACACCTTTTGTTGGTTTGTAAAACGATATGGTTTGTGTAACCCCGAATTTAAAAGTTCAGAGATTCTCACGTTATTTGGTGCTCGGTACCCGACAGGTAAGCCTAGTTATGTGACAAGAATAGTTTAGTGTTGTGGTAGACTCACTGACAGAGGCGTAGCGGGGGGGGGGGGATATGTCCCCGGGCGCCGACCTTAGGGGGCGCCAAAATGGGTTGGAAAAACAAATTGTAAGTTTGAGGGGGGGGGTGCAAAATCGAAAGTTTGTCCCCGGGTGCCGGGAAGGGTCGCTACGCCTCTGCACAGTGACTCCCTGTTAAAAGCCATTGAGATGTTTGTCTATAAGAAACATCAGGAGTATAAGAATCACTATAATCAAGAGTTTAAGAACCACTGCTAGACTTTAATAATCAACAATAACCGCCTTCAACTGGAGCTCAAGCATGACTAGGCTTGACGCTAGGCTCAGTCTAACACTACTAACAGTATTAAGCACCACTGTAGAGTCGTGTTGTTTAATCAATTTTAAGAAGCACCTTAAGATTATGTTGTATAACCACCCACCAACTACCGTAGAGTCATCTTGTACCATCACCACCAGGAGTGATAACCTCCCTCCCATTTGACCCTCTGACTGGACATGGTTTGATAACACTAACCCCATTGTACCCAATCCCTAATGCGATTAAGCAGAGGTCGATCTTTAATCCCCCATCTCCCATTGGCTGACTGGCTCAGGACCGATCACTTAAATCCACTAGCCCTCTTTGTTTCTTCCTCTCACGGTCACAGGTAAGTTCTTTGCTTTCTTCTCATTCTCACCTGCGTCTGGTAAACTAGGTGTAGTATTCAGGGCATGTGTGGCTTTATTAAATTTCCCAATCATTAAAATTTTTATATAGGCCTACAAATGATTGATTTTTGAAACGTTTTAAACCTAACTACGGATTACTATAAAAATGTGTTATGGATTTCCGATTAAGCTTGTTATTAAGTTGACAACCCATATAGACTTCAATAGATAAGTGTATTGGGTTGAATAACCTTAACATAAAAATATATTCGCTAGACGCGTTCACAAGCCCGGATATATTGCACAATTAATATCAAAAGAAGTCACGACACTTGGAATTACTAATGTTAGATGCATTCGTTTCTGAGGGTGGATGGTGTGGGGGGAAATATCCATCAAACTAATAGTGGCTAGTTCGGTAGCCCTGTAAAGAAATAGTAGCTAGTTAGCCACCGCCAAGTTTAGTCATGCAATCAAATGGTAACATAGATGGAATTGTAAAGGTATAAAGCGAAGGACATGTGGGCTATATGGAGCAATGCAGACCACAAATGCCTTTGTTTTTTTTAAAGTAAAATTTCACTGAAACAGCTGGCCTAACCATTCGTTCATTGAACGTAATGTAAGGCTTAGATAATTAGGTTTAAGCCAGGAAAATAAAACAAACGATTTCTCTCTAAGTGTCATTCAGATATTTGTTTATATAGTTATATGCCGACATGTGTCATTTTGTGGGGGGGGGGGGGGGTAGAATGAACATAGATATATTCAAAATGAAATGATCGATTTAAAGCTTTGATAATATATAGGTTAGGTTGAGTCGTGTTATTTATTTTTTTTTTTGACATAAGCACGATACCAAATTTGTAGGTAACCAACGCTAAGTAGGGCCTAATATGTGCAATGGAATGATAACTCTGTTAGGAAAAGAAGTGTTTAGAAAGGCAGAGTTACGCTAACTTTCTGAGTCACCACAGCACGGGTTTATTTCTGTATCTCAAACAAAATTTGTAAAGTACAAAATATAATTGAGTGACCTTTCAGGCCTGATCCGTTTGCCCATGTTGTGTTTCGATTGAAAAGTGACCTTGCTAATTTCACCTTGACCTATCTGGGATCCCAAGGTTTCACGTGATAGGCTTTAAGAAGAAGCGCAGATGTAGCTTATCAGTGATCTATAGTATCTCTATACGTCTATAGCCTTTAGTAACTTTTATTAAACCATCTAAGTATTTAATGTTTGTTTAGCCGTCTAAGTACTGCATTTTTGTTAAGCCCACAACCTTGAGTTTTTCTTAAAACATCGATATTTTTCCAAAACCTTGTCTGAACTCTCTCAACATAGAGTATTTTAATCAATCCCTATATCAATTTATTAAAACAGTTTTATAATACGCGAAATAACGACTAAAATTCGTTTTCCAACATTACTTTTTAATGATGCAAAAATGTTACCTCCCACCATCTGAACCCCCCTCCCTCCCCCTCATCACACGCCGTCACAAAATTACGGACCCCTCCCCCTACAAGTGTGACGTCATTTATGGACGACCCCTTTATCTTTTAAGTACAGAGGCTTTAATCGGACTTTTAAATGGTTATTGGTGGATTGAAGTATTATGTTACAAAAGTGTTGGTCGGTAGAGGTAGGGGAGGAAGAGTTGACGTACTGCAACTGTCGGACATCAGCAACCCTCGTGACGTCACCGCGTGGATAATCTACCACGAAGGTCCGCCTAGGAACAAATAGCTTGCACGACCTTGCTACTTCGTTAGTTCTGCCGTCTGATTGTCTACACACAATAGGGTACGGTTCGGTGGTTCTCGTTTGTTTCGAACAAAGTACTCGTTATAATTTATCAGAAAACTTTAACAAAAAGCATTTACTTAAGTCTTAATATCTATTTTTTGGCAGATATTGTAACTCAAATTTTGACCAATGATCTGCTTCTTGAAAGTCCGTGATCGTTTTCAGGTTTGAAGACATCCTTGACCATAGTTCACCCGACTGATGAAGTGATCGTTACTACTTTATCTAATCGTCCCTTTTTTCCAATTTAAATTTTCATCTTTAAATGAATTTTAATGACTGATTTACTATCTAATTTTAATGAAAATTGGATATTCTTGCGTTGTTGTCGTAAATGCTTTACCTGCAAAGCTTGACAGAAATCATTGAGTTGAGTTACAAGATTGGATCACAAACCACACCCACATCCATATATGGTGCACATAAATAAAACCATATCAAAACACACCTAGTTATGTCCACGTCGTGATTGTTTGAGCTAACATTGTAATGAGAGCACGGATCTATACGCTTATAACTATTTAAAGATGTTAGGTTTTTTTGTAGTAGCTTTGTTTCAATATTCTTAATGTTAAGTGTTCCGTAAAGATGTTAGGGTTTATTGAGTAGCTTTGTGTTTCAATATTCTTAATGTTAAGTGTACCGTAAAGATGTTAGGGTTTATTGAGTAGCTTTGTGTTTCAATATTCTTAATGTTAAGTGTTCCGTAAAGATGTTAGGGTTTATTGAGTAGCTTTGTGTTTCAATATTCTTAATGTTAAGTGTACCGTAAAGATGTTAGGGTTTATTGAGTAGCTTTGTGTTTCAATATTCTTAATGTTAAGTGTACCGTAAAGAATTTAAGGTTTTTTGTAGTAGCTTTGTTTCAATATTCTTAATGTTAAGTGTGCCGTAAAGATGTTAGGGTTTTTGAGTAGCTTTGTGTTTCAATATTCTTAATGTTAAGTGTACCGTTAAGTGAAGCTTTGCTGCTATTTTCTCCAAGTTTGGTTCATTGCCTTTAAAACAAAGAATTGTTATCAGCCTTCTCTCCTCCTCCTCCCCCCTTCTGGGCTGTTCTATGCTTCTGTCTGATCGAATGCTGTGTATACCACCGTGTCATGTTATAGTCAATGTGATATTATTTACTCGAGTAAATCGTGGTTACATTTAGATATTGGTCAGGTACTAAAGTGAATAGGGGACGGAGTGGTCTAGCGGTAGACTGCTAACCCGTAAGTCTCGAGTTTGAATCCGGGTTCAAGTCATAGATCGTCCCTGAGTCCACCCAACTCTAATGGGTACCTAACTCACGTTAGGGAAAATAAAGGCGGCTGGGCAAAGTGCTGACCACACTATCCCTTCATATGCCGAGGTCACAGAAACAAGTGAACTCTACTTCACTTGCCCTATAGACTGTCAGGTTTGAAAAGGGAACGAGTTTGTTCAGTTTTCATCTCGTATTATGTACACATGAAATCTGTGCCGTACACATCAAGTCATGTGTGATGTACGCGTACCCACGTCTTTAACTACCAACTATTTGTCTAAGATCTATTTACACCATGTATGTGCACCGGTCATGCACTAGTCTGCACTGGAGTGACATGCGCCTGTTCTGGGTCAGGCTGACCCAACCTTTGAACAGCTAATGCCTGAATTTATAATGTCAGTTTCCACAAATGGTGCCACACGCTTCGTGTTGATTGGAGTCAGTGACTTTATGCAGGGGTGGAGAGAGGCTATTAACACACGGCACCCCAGTGTGTCTATTTACACACTTCCTATTTACCTTTCTACATAAACTTATCTACGAATTTAAAAAGCCACCGAGAACACAACCAAGCAGGTGTAACACGACAGTCGTGTCAATGCCAGTGTAAAGACTGCCGTAACCTCTTGCTCTCAAGTACACCTGCACATTTCATGTCCAATTTTTTTTTCACTTCAAAGTGTTGGGGAAAATCTTAGATCTTTGGGGGAGGGAGGGGGGGGGCGGGCGTTGAAGTTGTTTCATTTCGTAGCTTGCGCGTTGCCTATTAACCCTCCCCACCCTCACGGTTACCCACCTCCCTTTTAGACAAGATATTGAGCATTACTGTGTCATACCTGGAAGGACTAGTGTGAGGGTGGGGGTTTTAGGAAGGCCGGAACGAATGACTCCAATAACACACAGTTCAAGTTCAACTATAATTGTTCTTTATTAAAATGATATATATGTTCAAGTTTCTACCTAACTGATCTATACTGTACTATTTACTACTACTACTGACTGTTCATACCACATGCTACCTACTACTACGACCAATCCTAACACTAACTGTTCTCTACATTCTACAATCTCACACCTTCTACCTCGCTAGCTAATCATGATCTACCTAACTGTCTACATTCCTCGGCCGTCTCTGACCGCTACCTAACAACTCCTGGCCTATCGCTCTACTGCCCCACGCCTCAGTGGTCAGCTGACCGTCCCACGTGACCGGTCAGTCCTGTGCGCCCATTGGTCCTCTCTAACCAACCAACTAGGCCTATAGTCTGTTTCTGCTAACCTGTATCTGCTAAACATGTCTGACGTAATCTTGCGTCATCACATATCTCCCTCCCTTTCTGTAGCTGACAAATTATATTTTTCAGCGTCTGCTACTAATCTAATACATCAACAACTATCTATCTTACTACTCTATTCTATCCCTAACATCAATCATGTAAATCAAATACAAAATGGGACAGCACAGTTTACAAAAACATAAAATCTTGTGTCTGTGTTCCTGAAAAACAAATGTCATTGTTTTCGTTCTTGTGTAGGTATCCTGACGTCTGTGGTGTCTCTGCTTGATAATGTATGTCTATGTTATGGTTTGATTGAATCTAATCATGTGTAACTCAGTTCTGGCTAGGTTGTCGTGTACTGGCCTTGAGCTAATCTTAGTAGAATGTGTAACTGGTTGAACGGGCTCTGCGAGCAGTGTAAGTGTATGTGTAAGTGTTATGTAATTGCTGGCGTTCCTCTGTGGTGGGTGGGTTGTGGCGAGTTTTGATGTAAATTCCCGTGAGGCGGGTGTATGCGTAACTTCGTTGGTCAATGTGATGACGCAACAATCTCATCTCAACGCTGGTTGAGACGTCCACGTAGAGTGGTTATGCGATGAACTGGAGCTGTCTGATGCGGTGGCGAACAACGACGTAACGTTCCGACGCTGGGAACTTGGACGATGTGTCGTCTACCCTTTGTATGTGCCGACGTAGGTGTACGTAGCTGGCGGTCTGTTATTCAACTCCAGTGCGGGGGCGAAGCGGTGGCGATGCGTCCGCTATCTTGACCAGGGCAATTCGCTGTTCGGCAGGGCTGTTCGCTGTCCTGGTAACTCAACGTAATCAGGGCTTCAGGTGGCGGCATTCTTTGAAGTGTCTGCTTCATCTCGTCTCATTCTGAATAAGCGTAGTGGGTCTGAAATTGTATTACGAGACCATGAGCAATGGTTTTACGTGGACTTTTTATTGCCCGCGCAGACAAGTATTCAGACAGAGGTACCTTCCATTAAAAAAAAACTCAATCCCAAATTTATACGTGCTGAACATTTGTCTGGCGGCATAAAAAACATAAAAAAATAACATTACAACATAACCAAATAAAAAAAAATCAGTACACTCTAATCTAACAACAATCTGTAAAGCCTAATAAACTCAATAGACGTAAACACTACTAGAGCTTAGAAATAGCTTCACAAAAAGAATAGACATGTGAGTGTATATAATAATCGTGCCGTTTCAAATAACATTTGAACACGTAATCATATAGTGGAGCAGCTCTCACTATCTGACTTCTGACAAAAACTGGCTGGCTTGACTTAAGGGGGGACCAGTACTTAAAAATCGCATTTTCATTATCTTTTTGCCTATGTATATTTAATAGTCTAATGCAACTCTAACATCCCATCAATTACTTGAACTAATCTACTGTACTCAAAGAATGTGTTGAAATACTTATTTTAGTGTTTGTAGATGCCTAGTTTTGATAACATTTTATTTTTTTCAAAAATAAGCATTGACACTTTTTGGCCTACTCCAAATTTTCAAAAGAAGAAATATTAAAAACTGTCTTACAGAATACAGTGAAACTTGCACAGTCTTTACAATATAGGTTGTTCTGCAAACTGATAGAAGCTTTTAATGATACCTTTCTTTATTTAATTTTTATGGTTGTTTAAAGTTCATGTCTCTCCACAAAGACTCTTTTTTCTAAGTGACTTTGAAAAAAATTCATATTTTAAAAAGTTTGTGTTTAATCTAAACATCCTTCTATCAGTTTGTTCTGTAACCATTTCTAAATGTGGCTTTTACTTTATGTATTATTATGTCTTATACGTACTGAGATTTTTAGCATACAAAATTGCATATAAAAATACATATAAACTCAACTTTTTGGGGTTCAACATTTGTTCTCAACATGTTTGAGATATGTTATCTTTAAAACATATCAATATCTTTGTTTTAGCTATGTAGACAATGTTCAATTGCTGATCTTTAATAAAATAAAAATTAAGTACCGGTCCCCCCTTAATGACTGACTTCACTTTTGACTTCAGTAACTTGACTTATTTCACTTTAACTGACTTCAGTAACTTCACTGACTTCAATTTACGACTTATTTCCCATTCACGATTAACTTTACTTCGACGATTTCAACTACTTCCATTTGCCGACTAACTTGACCTAGACGACAGATTTCACTGACTGACTTCAATTCAACTTAAAAGACTTCACTGACTGACTTAAACTTCGACGACTTAAACGTCTTCACTTTGACTTCAATGACTTTTCCTTGACTTCAACGACTTCAATATAACTTCAAAGACTTTTCTGCCTGCAACATGACTTCAACTACGTCACTAAAGACACTATGACCTCAACTACGACTTCAACAACTTATTGACTGACTTGACTGACTTCAAATGACTTCTTTGACTTCAGTTCAAGTTCAACTATAATTGTTCTTTATTAAAATGATATATATGTTCAAGTTTCTACCTAACTGATCTATACTGTACTATTTACTACTACTACTGACTGTTCATACCACATGCTACCTACTACTACGACCAATCCTAACACTAACTGTTCTCTACATTCTACAATCTCACACCTTCTACCTCGCTAGCTAATCATGATCTACCTAACTGTCTACATTCCTCGGCCGTCTCTGACCGCTACCTAACAACTCCTGGCCTATCGCTCTACTGCCCCACGCCTCAGTGGTCAGCTGACCGTCCCACGTGACCGGTCAGTCCTGTGCGCCCATTGGTCCTCTCTAACCAACCAACTAGGCCTATAGTCTGTTTCTGCTAACCTGTATCTGCTAAACATGTCTGACGTAATCTTGCGTCATCACAACTAGGGATCGTACATAATTGACATCGTTATTTGAGCTCGTGACCACCCCCGTCTTACTGTCGTAGTAACAAGAATCTTTAAATGACGTACCAAGGCCCACCTTCCCTCATCCTCTATAGATGCTTGTTGCCTATCGATTTTTTAAAAATAATTTTAATTAACATACTCAAAATAATTATACATTACATTTCTTGAACTCCCCCCCCCCCCCCCCAAATTGTCCTAACGTTCCCCTCCCCACGTGACGTGATATATTGATGACCCCATTTGTGTAGACCTATTTAATTACAGTCGACACGCCCCCCCCCCCCCCGCACCCACTATCCTGGCTAGCATACAACTAGCATTACAGTTATACAGATCTAGTAGTACAAGTGAAATAGCATCGATCACGCGATATGCCCCGTCGTAATACATTGTTTGTACTGCTAAGCTAACCCTTGAGCTAGTCAATTATCATGCGCAGTCACGTGGGGGGAAATCTGACTTTTGTGTCACGGGTTCTAGTGAGCTTGTTTTTCACGAGGACATGACTTGTTGTACCGTAACAAATCAGTCAAGCTTTAAACATACGCTCTTCTTTTACAACCGGTAGTTTTATTTACGTGTATTCAAGTAGATCAGGTATTTTATGATTATTCTGTGTTACTGTTCATTCGTCATCAAGTATTTAAAATCTAAACCATTATATATTCTGCTAACACGAAAATGAAATAATGTTTATTTTACAGGATTTAATCAGCTGTTCGCTGGCTGACCTTTTGTTGGATCAACATTACCTCCCCTTTGTTTACAATGGCCACACGCAAGAAAGCTTTGCTGTTGTGTTATCAACTACAAACCAATAACCACATTCTAAGGCAAGTCCGTGGAATTTGTTTAGCTGATAGCTCTTGACTAGCAGTGTTTTTAAAATTATTTGTTGCTGACACTTAGTCACTTTAATAATAGATTTAGTTTAGAACTTGTTTTTTAAATGAAATAATTAGGCCTAATAGTTTTATAAAAGTTTACTTCATTAAAAAATTAAAATTAATTATAATTTATAAATATTAAATGTGTCTATATTCTATATGTATGTGTATATATTGTATGTGTGTGTATTTTGTGTATATAGTGCTTAACTTGCAGTTAAAAATTAATTTCTTTACCAGTTTAGTTTGTTTTAGTCCTTGATCTCCTTCTAGGTTTTATCATCTATCTTATTTTATTACAGGCAATCTAAACCAGTTGCCCAAGTGCTAGGGTTTACATGTGCCAGTAAGTTACACAAAATATGATTTGTTACAGCTGTAAAATCTACAGATTTGTTACCAGTATTTACTTTGTAGACCTTGTTTAAAGCCAGTGACTAATCATGTTTAAAAATGTGTTTGGCACAGGTGTGATTTATCTTTAACTAGCCAATGTTCACTAACAAACAAGTGACATGCTGAAATGGGTCAGTGGCCTGCTAGCTGACCTCCTGATCTAGTTTCACTGGTCATATCAAGTGACCTCATACAACCAACCCACAAACATTTTAATCTATTTTTAGTGAAGGTGTATAGCAGTCTGTTAATTTTACATGTATTTATTTTTCAACACCATGATAGTGGTTGTGGCTGTCACTAAACAGAATTTGGGTCAAAATATTCTTACCTGCTTACTTTACTAGTAAAATATAGTTAACGAGCCGACCCGCGGCGTATCATACGCCATTTAGTTGTTTTATTTTCTACTTTTCAGTAATTCATAATTTGTGAATTCGACAGTACCACTGCTGTCACTGAAAATATTTCCTTTAAAACACTATCAGTTAGTCGTTAAGGACGATACCCCCCCCCCCCCCGTGAAAGCAGCCTCCTCTTAGCTACCTCCCCTAAGTTTAAAATCGTTTTAAACTAAATTATCTGCCCCTAATAGCCGTCACTAAACCCGGCTCTACCTACGATTGTAAACATTTAGTGTGAACCACAGCTCACCAGACTTCCTAGAGAGGAAAAGAGGGGATTGCAAGGCGCGCTTACAGCTTGTTTTCTAACGTCTCCAAGAAGAGAATTATATATATAGATTAACTGTCAGATATCTACTGCATAGCTGTAATTTAATTCCTGTAACTGTAAGATTTCCTAATGTTGAGTTTCACAATATCTATAGCATTGCTGTAATTCCTGTAACTTAGTAATGGTGTTTTCACCAAAATATCTACAGTATATCTGTAATGCAATTCCTTTTATTTAGTAACTCTGAAGTTTCACTAAAATTATATTTACAGTGTAGCTGTAATTCCTGTAACTTAGTAATGATGAAGTTTCACCTACCGGCACTTAACATTTATTTTCTCGCCTACTTTTCAGGATCACTATCAACATCACAGACATGTCATGCCAAAGAATATGCCTTTGAGGTTTGGTCTCAGTTTTACTCACATAATAACCTTCATTACACATTTACCATTTGTTGTAATAAAAAAAACATGGTTTTGTAACACACACACAATCCAACCAAAATCTGCTGTTTGCTGTGTACCAAAAAAAAAGCATTTTGATATCTAGTTTAACCCAAGAATTTTAATATCTTGGGGTAGGGGCCAGTGTGGTCAGGTTTGTAAAGCTCATGGTTGTTTAATAAAAAGTCTTAAGTTTAAACCCCTGGTAGATAACTCTCAATAGCTAGGAACAGCAACCCATCTTGGAGAGAGAACTCCAAACATCAAACAAACCCTACATTTGTAGTTTGCTCTTGTATGAACAAAGGCTTAGGAAGCAATCCAGAAAGAATAGCTGGCTATAATCAATGATCTATGTCGCATAACAAGATGACATGCAATACATGTGTTGGAGGAAATTTCTTTCAACATTATAATTAAGAACGAAGAAGACACCCCGTTAAATATCCCCCTTAAGCCTTGGGTTTATTTATGCGAACAACTCCTGTAATAGAAGATTTTACACTAGGCTTATTTCTAACACATTGAAAGAACAGTTCTAATATTCACACACATGCAATGTCTGCTTTGTTTCTGTACAGATGGCATGTTCAAACATCAGATATGGTGAAGGTGTTACTAAGGAAGTTGGTATGGTGAGTTCTTTCATCAATTCAACTAATTAAGGTGTTACCCTAATGGTTATTTATTGCTTTTGTTGCTACTTTTAAGTCCTTAATTATACCATCTTTTAACTACAAGTTTATTAGCCATAATGCTTTGAGAATACAACAATGTATTTACATGTGTATACATTTCTAATTAACATTGATTAATAATTTCATGATAACAATAAAATATTTAAATTATATTTTCAAAATTTTTTTTTTAAAACAGTTCAATAAATGTTTTGCTAAAATTTATTTTGTCCATCATTCAGGACTGTAAAAATCTGGGTGGAAAACATGTTTGTGTGATGACAGATCCTCACTTGGTGAAGCTTCCCCCAGTTAAAGCAACCTTAGAATCTTTGGATAAATATGGAGTCAACTACAAACTGTTTGATAAAGTCAGAGTTGAACCTTCCAATCACAGGTTAGTTTTAGTTTTGATACTTGCCCAAACACAATAATTAACCTGCGGGTGTTATATTTTTTTTATCTTTATCTTTTTGCAGCAGTTAGTGTTTATGAAAAAGCATGAAAAGAAAACTACTAACCCTAACAATTATTTCTCTCCCACTGCTCTGCAAAGTCAGCGAGTTGACATCACACAAAATAACACAATTATTTTCAGTAATTAAACTGTTCTTCTGTAATATCATTCCCAGAAAGCAAGAATCTACATAGTTTTTTATGCCATTTTATTTGTTGTTATAGTTTGCAGTATGTTTTTCCATTTCACAAAACATTAGTTTAATAAAATTGCTGGCAATCACAACACATTTGTAATCTGCTATGGGATAGAATTTTGTGATAAGAGATCAATATCTTAGTATTTTGTTCTGACTCTACCAGCAAAGGAGAAAGTCAAGTTGGATGTTTACACAATATGCTGCACTTGTGCCCAAAGTTCTGACTAATCCTTAAAATTAACTTTTTTATATTTAATTTTTCAAATGTTTCGGGGTTATACTGACATGAATATCAATTGAACTTTCCCCCCAACATTTCAGCCTGAAGGAAGCAATAGATTTCTGTCTGGCCAACCAGTTTGACCTGTTTGTGGCTGTGGGGGGTGGGTCAGTGATGGACACGTGTAAGGCAGCCAACCTGTACAGTAGTAAACCAGAGGCGGAGTTCTTGGATTATGTCAACGCACCCATCGGCAAGGGTTTACCTGTCAAACACGCCTTGAAGCCACTCATAGCAAGTAAGCATATACTGCACTTGTGACAGTAAAATGTATTATTAGCAATTACTAGACATATCAAAGGTTAAAATTTGCTCACCTACCACGTCATATTGCAATAAAATCTCTCAAATAACATTTTCTCTTCCTAACATTTTTATTCTATAAATATAATATGAGCATTGATTTGTGAAATGGGACAAGACTTCAGTTTATCCTTGCATAAGAGTATGACTTGTTAAAGCGAATTTTTAAAATGTTAAAATTTTACGCTATTATCCATTTCATAAACTGAATTTTATTGCTAATTTTTTCATCTAGTTTTATTTGCTGTGTTATAATGAACTTTTTAAAATTTTCTTTTAATTTTAGTTGCCACAACAGCAGGCACTGGGAGTGAAACAACAGGCACTGCAGTGTTTGACTTCAAAGAAATGAAAGCTAAAACAGGTTGTTACATGATATTTTTCAAGTGAAAACTAATTTCATTATTGTATACTTACATCAAGCTTATGTATGGTTTATGATTTGTTGCTTTGATTGAGTGCACCTTGCAGCACATTTTAAAGTTCAGTATTACCCCACTAGGTATATCCAACAGAAGCCTTAGACCAACCCTAGGTATATTAGATCCCCTTCATTTGTTGACCATGCCAGAAAGAGTGGCAGCATACTCAGGAATTGATGTTTTATGGTCAGTTTAGCTGCAGCTTTAATCATTATAATTTCACTAATTTAATCTTCTTTAACATTCATTCTAAAGATCGGGAAAAAAAAATTAAATGTATAGGCCTACATTTTTTTTTAATCTAGAATTATGTTAACAACAGCGTTTAAATTTTCAGTCATGCAATTGAATCTTACACTGCGATGCCTTACACAGAGAGACAGGGTCAAGAAGACCCAAGCCACAGGCCAGCCTACCAAGGCAACAATCCTATTAGTGATATCTGGTCACTACATGCACTTCGTGTTACTGCTAAATACATCAAAAGGTTAGCAGTTTCCTTCTAAATCTTTTTTTTAAATAAAAAATGCATCATTTTTTTATATTTCTAAAATGTAAAAGATTTTTTAATTGGCTGATTTTGAGATATAAAAAGTATTGTTTGTTTTTAAATAATGTTTTTGGGATTGAGTAAACATTTGAAGGATGCTGGGTTAATGTATAACTCATTTAGACATTGGTCTTTAGTCATTGGCAGCATGTATACATCACTTGGACAAAAGTGTTAAAAGAATTAGTGATTTTAATAATTTTAAAAATCGGTCTAAATTTAAATTTTCACTTATGCACTATCTACATTAAAAATAAAAATTTTCTGCCACCCTACACACTCTGAAATACTCACTGTTGCATGTTTGCTTATCAGCTTCCATGAAAAGGTTTTGGCTTTTTGCATGACAAAATGTTTGCATGTTTTGGCATTCAATTAGTTTTTCAATTTTAAACTGTCTTGCCAAAAAAGTCATGAGAATTCTCTGTACACCTAGAAAACAAATTTCTGTCACATAGATGGTTGGTAGCACCTGAAAAAAACAAAATGATCATGTGTTTAGAAAACTATTCTAAATGCCCTGGTTAACAGTTGCAACTTTGTAACAGCTGTTTAAATCCTTTTGTTATGCTACAACGTAAATAAAAAATATCAGAGCCAATTTTTGTTAAGTTATCGGCTTTGTAACTTTTTTTTTTATTACTAAGCATGAAATTATAACAATTTAATGATAAAATTTAGCTAGTATGTTGCACTTTTACACTAAAGCTAAATACTTGCTGGCTGTTTGTATTGACGCTTGCTGAATGTTTTATCAAAACTTGACAATTTGGACACTGTTTTTCTGCTATCACATCTCACCACTGCTATATATTATTTTTCCATTAGCTTAACTAAATAACTTTGTTTAAATAGAGAGTTTAAATTTGTATACTTGAAGACAGAAAAAAAAGTTAAAATCAAGTAAAATTTAAAAATAAAATAAAAAATTGTCAAGTTTTGTGCTTGTGTGTGTACTTAGCATGCTCCTTACCTCCCTTGGCTTCCTACTTCCAGGGCTGTGTACAATGTAGATGACAAAGAGGCCAGGTCTTCCATGTTGTTAGCCAGCTGTTTTGCTGGCATTGGCTTCGGCAATGCCGGCACACATTTATGGTAAGCTGTGATTGGTTAACGACCATAACACAACAAAATTATTGTTTTAAAAAAAACACATTTCAGAGCTGTTGATAATAGCGATGATCTTGAGGCTCGTTCGTTCATGCAGTTGGCTAGCTGTGCAGCTGGGATAGGCTTTGGCAATGCTGGTGTACATTTGTGGTAAGACGTTTCTAGTTTCATCTTTTGTTCACATGTGCTCAAATTCTGAACAATATTGAAACAGTATTACACTTTAGAGACTAGAGTGTAATGTGGAGAGCAAATAAGCTGAAGTGGTCCACTATACAAGTAAATTTTATGACCTTTGAGTTGTTTGAGCTAATGACGATCTATATAGGCCTTTATGGCCATTTTACCCTGATAAGATTAAGTACAGCATTTTTACTATTTTATTTTAAGAAACCATAACTTTCCTAAATATTTTTCAAATTTTTTTAACAGATATTGTCTGTTCCCAGTAAAATGTGAAAACTGCGTAGACAGAAAAATGCGCAACTACAAACCAATTTTACATATACACTTTAAGTGTGTCATAATTCGTGGAAATATGTTTTATTATGCTACAATTTACAGCAAGTGACTCTTTGTTTTTGTCTATAAATGCTAGATTTAAGTTTTAAGGGGAAAAATATCCTTGCACACTTTTTTGTGCCCAGTTTTCCATTTGTATCTTTCTGGTCACTGATATTGTCACATTTGTTTTTAAACTCATGCAGTGTTGTATGCTAAGTGTTTTTTTTCTTCATAAATGTTGTATTTTTTCTTTAAATCATGTTGTCCCATTTATTTATTTTTAGTCATGGTATGTCCTATCCCATTTCTGGCCTTGTAAAGAATTATAAATCCAAAGATTACAGTGATGATCATCCACTAGTGGTTAGTAAAGAAATTTAATGATTCTTTTTTTTTTAATTTGTTAATAAACATTTCAGTGGTGGATAAGCTCAGGATACTTATTTGCTGCTGAAACAAATATGTTGTTCCAAATCTTGTTGCATTATGGAAAATGTGTGACTTATTTAAACTTTGATTTTTAACCATTTCAGCCTCATGGTCTTTCTGTTATAATTACTGCCCCTGCTGTTTTTGAGTACACCGCCCCTGCTTGCCCTGAACGCCATTTACAAGCTGCTGAAGCCTTAGGTATGTGACCTACTAATGTTTTCACAACATATCACGTGGACCATTAAGATCTTTAATTAACCAGTCAGCATCAATTCCATTGTTTTTGTAAGCAGTTTCAAAATGTATTTAATTTCATGCTACTAGTTTTCAAAATAAGTGTTACAGGATTGCTAAGTAATTGTAAGATCCAGACCTATGTCTATTTGAAAATGTCAGTAGAATTTCTTCTGCATGTACTCTAAATGTTTTCTTAACTAATTGGTGATGCTGTATTTTCTCTTAATGTAATCCTCAACAAAGGGGCATTGCTATGTTCTGAATGGTTTTTTCCTCTTTAACAATTAGGTGTTGATATCCGAAATGTAAAGAAAGCTGATGCTGGTAAAGTTCTTAGAGAAGTCTTACTAAAAATAATGAAGGATATTGAATGTCCAGATGGCATTTCATCATTAGGCTACACTAAAGATGATATTCCTGCTTTAGTAAAAGGAACATTACCCCAGGTAAAATACATCAAAACTTTATTTTAAATCAGTTGAAAGTCTACATTTTTTAAGTCCTAAACTTTTTTTATACGTGTAAAATAATAAATCTACTCTGCTTTAATGAAATATATTTTTTCAGCATCGAGTCACCAAACTGTCCCCACGTCCTGCTGGAGCAGAGGAACTTACTGAGCTCTTGACGAAATCTTTAAAGAATTATTAACTGTCATACATTGGTTAAAAATTCTAATTCAGGGAATCGTGTATCCAATTTTACTGTCAAATGTTTGTGGTAAATATTTACTTCCAGATGTCCAAAATAACAAGCTTAAAAGGTTCTGTGGCAGAATCCAATGTATATTGTGGGAGTTACAATGTTTATGTATGTGATAACTGTAGATCTATGTAAATCTCAAAACTTTTGTATCTTGTTTGCATCATGAAATACAGCACCAAAATATTTCTTAGAAGAAAACTTAAAAACTATTTTGTACTCATATTCTGAAAGTTTTTCATTATACATGATTGACTTACTCTTTTGCAATACATACATTATACTTACCCTTTAAAAATGGTATTGTTTCATTAAATGTGATCATTGTATTATAACCAGTATCCAAAATAGATTTTAAAAAATGTAATCAAATTGCACTGTGTTCCTAAAAGATTACAATGAGATTATTTTTTTAAATAATTTTACTCAATGTTCATCTTATCCTATGCACAATGTACATTTTGAAATTTTCTGTAAGTCAGTTTTAAAAATTGTATTTATTATCTATATTTATATTTGTCACTTCTCCTGATATTCTGGTTACATGGTTTTGGTGTTATTTATATTGCCTTCCTTTACATAAACTATAATTTTTCAAAAAATGGTCTATTGCTTTTGTCCCTTAGTGGAATTTGAATAAAATTAAATAGAAATATGATTGCTGTCTGTTTTATTTCTAAGGTATTTGCAAATATTTTTTTCAGACAAAAATATAAAAAAATTAATGGTAGGTAGGAGTGGGGAATTGGAAGAGATATTGACATCTTGCATGGTTTAAATGATTGGCAAAAAATGTGGTGGTCATTATTACTATTAGGCCTTAGAATGAACCAACCCAATGAGTTCAAAGCTTTTATTAAGTCTAAATCTGCATACAGCTTAACATTATTGGAGGGACAGCTGAAATTGGATAACTGGTGGTATTCATAGTTTTCTCTGGAAATATGAAAAGGCTAATAAAGTAAAATTTAAGATGTGGGTAAAGGTTTCAGACAAAAACACAATAGCCCACTTCTCAAATATGTAGGCACTTTTAATGGTCTCCACTAGTACTATTCTATTGTTTTCTCATGTTCAACTTGAGAACTGAGATTTTAAGCTACGAAACGGCTTTAAACTTTGAAGTTAGGCCTAGGTATTTACCATAGGGACACTCAAACGTCCGTCAGTGTCCCCCCCCCCCCTAACGAAATAAGTAAGTCTGAAACCCTCCTCTTACGAAACAGCCAGCAACTTGAGCCAATTTTTATATTAGTTTATTTATAACTTTATACTAAGGAGTTAGTAGGCCTTCTATAGGTAATAAGTAGACCAGGTATATATAATTTTATATATGCCATCACTCAAATTATAACACACTTCCCTCCCTAGAATGGCTTTAGAAAGTATCCCCATCGCACAAAGCAACCATGACGGATCTTTGTATGATTTTTGCCATTTTTTAAACAAATAGAAATCAGGGCATAGATCTATATCTGCAAGAGGCTATGCCCCCGCTATGGGCATAGGACCATCTTAATTATTTTTCGCGTCGTCAAAACTAGCCAAACAAATTAACTGATGTGGGGACGAGAGGAAGTCGTCTCGTTCTGAGAAACAAGTTCGATAACCCTGTTTTCTCAATCTGACCGAATAGGCAAACAAACCTGTTATGACAAACATTGAGTCTGTTAATGTGACTGTCTGTTATGCTATGCGTACCGTTACTGTAGTACACAGTAGATCTACTTCTATTTCGTTTTGACATACATCTACATCTAGGCCTATACATTCTCATTATATAGCCACAAATAAAGGCTTTAAAAGCGTATTGCAAATTTAACTGTAAGAAAAGAACATCAGTAGTCAGTGTGACCTGAGTGTGAGTATTCATTTTCTGATTGTTCATTATTAAATTATTATCATTATTCTGTTATTTTGGAGCTGATTGAGCTTGAATTCATTCTCTCATTCATTTTTTCAGTCATTTAGTAAATTATTAAAATTAAGTGTAAAATTTATTTTTTAAAGAAGAAATCTAGAAAAAATCCTACATTCAGAAATCTAGTTCTAAATAAAAAAAAAAAACAAGTTAATAAAAAAAAGTCTAGTGACAATTTTTCAATTTAAGTAAGCGCAATTTCCTTAATTAATTTTTTGTGACCGAAGGAAAGGATATTTTTGAAAACTTTCTTCGGCAATATTGTTCAAAATTGTGGCAGGAATCGATTGGTAAATGTTTCAAGTCGCTAAGTGGTCTGGTTGCCGAGATATGGGCCAAAAACTGCATTTTTTTTTTTGAGGTTTTTTGGCTTTTCTGGGAAATCCAGGAAGGAATTCTGGGAATTTTTTCGGCCCACAATCATCCTCGGAACTTGCTTAACATATTTGCTTTGGAATTAGTCCTCGATATTGCTTCGTTGAGGAGGAGATACGACTTAAAGCTGCAGACACACATCGGACACACATCCATCCAGAACGAGTTAATAATCGCAATTGTCCGTATGGAAATTGCGCTAAAAAAATATATTCTAGAATAATTAATAATAGAAAATCTTTAATCTAGATCTTGATTTCTAGCAACAACACTGCTAATCCAAGTCCTAGCCCTAATTAATTTCTGACCATAAAACTAAACCTGAGATAACATTACTAATAACAACCCAGCACATCTATAATTTTTGGAAGGGTCTAATGTCAGAGATTGGTGATATCAATAATCAGTTAATCTTGCATTTAGATCTAGATCTATAAAGACTCTCTATATATTTTTTATAACTATCCAGGTATAGCACACCAACCACTGCACACAAAAAACATCAGTGCTATTAATTTATTTTGAATGTTTTAAGCCATTTTTTTGTATAAAACAATCACTACTGGCAAATGGTTAAGCAAAAGTTTATTAAATTGGTAAACTATCATTAAGGTACGTAAAATCTGCCAAAACTAATAATATTATGAAAGAAATGTGACTAATTAAATTTAGTGATTATTTAGCAATTTTATGAGGATTTATGTAAAAAAAATTACAAAAATATTTCATTCAAGTAGGCCTACTAAGTAGGGCCTACCTAGTTTTTTAAGTATTTTAGTTAAACTTTTTGTAATAAATAAAGATTAACCATGTTTTCATCAGACTCAAGCTTGCTTGGTAACTTAGTAGCTATCTTTTTTTTTGTAAATTATAGTTAGAAATTCAGGGGAAACCACTCTGTTTAAATATCAAATCTTGCTCTCAAATACTGCTGTTTAAAGTTAATTTCTGGATAATATTGATATATTGAGACATTGCATTTTGCATTTGGTTTATTATTCAGTTGTCTATTATATTTGACACAAAAATATCACAATATACTCATATACTCATATTAAAGCCAAATTAATTAGTCACCTTTTTGTCACATTTCTAGCTTTGGA
Organism: Physella acuta; assembly: GCF_028476545.2. Classification (NCBI taxonomy): domain Eukaryota; kingdom Metazoa; phylum Mollusca; class Gastropoda; family Physidae; genus Physella; species Physella acuta. The sequence continues at coordinate 645,566 of NW_026732390.1, forward strand.
CAATTTTACCTAGATTACCATTAAATTAATTATTTAATTATTAAACCTGCACCTGGAAGACTCGCATTGGATATATCAATCTATAGTTATCTAAAGTTTAATAGTATTCTTTACTGACCTAACTAAAGACTAGAAACAAATGTTTAAAAAATATTCAATAACATGTAATTAAACATTAAAAAATACCTTTTTACATATTCTTTTAGATTTACTTGAACAATTTATTTTGTTTCAGAACAAATAATAGCTACTGCCAATATACTTAAAATAAATTGGATGATTTTAGGTACTGATGTCCTTTAATAGACTCTTCCATAAAATAGGTGTGTTGGGTTTGTAATAATATTGTAATCTCTACTAATTTTATGGTTAGAAATTAGGGTTAGTCGTATGGTAGGAACAGGGTTGGGGTTAGGGTTAGGGACAGGGTTAGCTATTGACATTAGCCAGCCATGTATGTGTTTAGTTAACTACCAGTAACCTAACACCCCTTTTTTAAAGAAAATTCTATTATCGGACACAGGTATAAAAATTCCCCCAGCATAACTTTGTATAGGTCTACAAATATTTTTACATTTGATGTACACATAATTTACATCTGCTTTGTTTTGTTTGTCCAGGTTTCTCTGACGCCTCTTCCTGTTACAACCTGAAGATGAGAGAAATGTGTGTGATATGCTGTGTGACAATGGTGCTGTTTCCATTGGTCAGCGCCTACACCTCATCGTTTTATACTGACAACAATCTTGGCCAATCTGTCCCTATAATACAAGTGAAACAAAAACAACAAGATGTACAACAGGTACAGTTTGTTTTTTGTTGAATTAAATTCAATTGTAATTTAACACCTTGTAGCAATAACATATCATGCTTATACGAAAAAGAACATTTAAAATTTAATTATATAGTGTTTTTATTAACACTTTGGCTTATTACTGAATTGTTTAATGATTTAGTATGTTACCAATATTTTAAAAGTGACCTTCTTTTAAACAAATTTGAACATTCATAACTAAATTAATTCATAACTAAGTTTCATAACTAAAGTGAAATGAAGCTAATAGTTTTTTATTTTTATCAGGAACTGTTAGAGTTAATGGGATTATACAGCAAGCCCAAATCCAAAGTCAATGAGAAAAATATTCAGTCTGCATCTAAATTTATGCAAGATTTGTATAAAAGTTTAAAGGAAGTGGATGGATATGACTATGTGGGAGATTCTCACATTCACATCAACAATCTTGTCAATGTTTCCTCACTTGGCCTGGACCCTGAGAAAGTAGAGGGCTCGGATGTCATTGTTAGCTTTATAAACAAAGGTTGGTACCACATATATGTGTATGTTATCTTTGATAACTTTATTAATAAACTTTGCACGGTATGTGTGGATCGGTGTGGCAGTATAAGTTTATTTAAAAAAGGTTGGTACAGTATATGTTTATCTGAGATTAGTTTTCTGAATAGTGGTTTGTGTATCTGATGTATTGTTAGCTTTATAAATGTATGTTTTCATTATATATGTGTGAGTCCTCTGATATCATAGTTTGCTTTATAAATAAAAGTTTGATACATTAGGTGTGTATGAATATCTGATGTAATTTATAGCTTTAAAAATAAAAGTTTTGCACAGTATTTATTTGTGAGTAGTGTAGGTGTGGGTAATGAATTTTCAAAAAAATATTTTCGGTTAGTGTTCTTTTACTACAGGATGTTGTGCTAATAAGAACTAAGATTTGTTGTTACACTGTTATATTTTGTCACATTTTCAAGGTCTGTTGTTTTCATTACTAAAATAAGCTACTTAGAAACTTGGCTTATTATTCCTAATAGATGGGGAGGTACATATTCGTCACAAGAAAGACAGCACTTTCTACTTTGACTTCACTGAAGTATCTATACGAGAACATTTAAAGGGAGCAGAGTTGCGTCTGTACAAGGAAGTCTCCCCAGCATTTTCTTCTGGCACATTTTCCTTGAACCTTTACTTCATTAAAGATGCTGCAGACATGGAGTAAGTGTTCATTTTAAACGTTTTAACTTTTTTATAAACTTGATGATATGGAACAAATATAGACTTTTTAGAACATTTTCCTTGAACCTTTACTTCATTAAAGATGCTGCAGACATGGAGTAAGTGCTCATTTTAAACCGGTTTAACTTTTTTATAAACTTGATGATATGGAACAAATATAGACTTTTTAGAACATTTTCCTTGAACCTTTACTTCATTAAAGATGCTGCAGACATGGAGTAAGTGCTCATTTTAAACCGGTTTAACTTTTTTATAAACTTGATGATATGGAACAAATATAGACTTTTTAGAACATTTTCCTTGAACCTTTACTTCATTAAAGATGCTGCAGACATGGAGTAAGTGTTCATTTTAAACTGGTTTTAACTTTTTTATAAACTTGATGATATGGAACAAATATAGACTTTTTAGAACATTTTCCTTGAACCTTTACTTCATTAAAGATGCTGCAGACATGGAGTAAGTGCTCATTTTAAACGTTTTAACTTTTTTATAAACTTGATGATATGGAACAAATATAGACTTTTTAGAACATTTTCCTTGAACCTTTACTTCATTAAAGATGCTGCAGACATGGAGTAAGTGTTCATTTTAAATGTTTTAACTTTTTTATAAACTTGATAATATGGAACAAATATAGACTTTTTAGAACATTTTCCTTGAACCTTTACTTCATTAAAGATGCTGCAGACATGGAGTAAGTGTTCATTTTAAACTGGTTTTAACTTTTTTTATAAACTTGATGATATGGAACAAATATAGACTTTTTAGAACATTTTCCTTGAACCTTTACTTCATTAAAGATGCTGCAGACATGGAGTAAGTGTTCATTTTAAACGTTTTAACTTTTTTATAAACTTGATGATATGGAACAAATATAGACTTTTTAGAACATTTTCCTTGAACCTTTACTTCATTAAAGATGCTGCAGACATGGAGTAAGTGTTCATTTTAAACTGGTTTTAACTTTTTTATAAACTTGATAATATGGAACAAATATAGACTTTTTAGAACATTTTCCTTGAACCTTTACTTCATTAAAGATGCTGCAGACATGGAGTAAGTGTTCATTTTAAACCGGTTTAACTTTTTTATAAACTTGATGATATGGAACATTTTAATATAGGCTTTTTAGAACATTTTTGCTACAATACAAATTTAAATAGGCTTTACTAATTTAAATGAAACAAAAGAGATTTTAAGAACATTTTTGCTACAATACAAATTAAAAAATGCTTTACTAATTAAAATGAAACAATAGAGATTTTTAAGAATATTTTTGCTACAATACAAATTAAAATAGACTTTACTAATTTAAATGAGTAAATTGTTAGAGAAAAGATTTTGGAACTAGAATCTACTCTCCGAGTGGACTGGGCAAAAACTGGATGGATAACATTGGATGCCACATCTGCAGCCAGGAACTGGACCTTATTCCCACACTCAAACCGTGGACTTCTACTTAAGGTTTTTGATAGTTCCGGTTAGTTTCAGTATTTTTATATAACTGTCGTCCATTATACATTGAATAAATATTTAATTTTTATCCCAAGGAAACTTTGTTACATATTTAATTAACATATAAGAGATTATTGAAATAGTGTAAGTAAAAGATATATTAACTAATTTATACCAGAAATAAAAAAAATAATAGAAAATATGTTTGTTTTTAAATTTTGCGATTGAATAGGCAAAGAACATGAGCCTAGAGACATTGGTATAGTGAGCAGAAGAGGCCCAATGGACAAGATGCCGTTCCTAGTTGGCTACATGGACATGGACACTGAGATCCTCTCTAGACGTGCCAGGTCCCTGCGTCAGGCAAGGTGGGCACAGAACAAAGATGATGTATCTTATGCTGACAACCCATTCACCCCTCACCAAGGTATGTTTTCTCTCTTCACCTGATACCTTTATTGTTTTGTCAAAATTGGTTTACCAAATGGACTATAATTAATTACAGAAATCAATTATTGATCAACATTCTCTTTTTTATCTGCATATTTTAATGAAATATTTTCATTATAAGGAAAAGATTTTTTTCTTTAAATAAAAAGAATTTTTAAAAATTTATTTATGTAGCTATTTCCCCTGTATCAAAATGTTGATAAATGAAACTTGATTGTAGCAGGTACACCAAGATACAAGTCCAACAGCAGCTGCCAGCGTCATAACCTATACATCAACTTTAGGGAAATTGGATTTGACAATGAGGTAAGCAATTTACAATTCTGTCGTTTCGTGAAAATAGATTGCCCACATGTTTCATTACTACATGTCATGTTTTGGTTGTTTTGCAAGTTTTAATTTAGCTATTTCATGATTTTGAAACAAAAAATAGGCCTGCTTTGGACAATTTTTAGCTGGATTTTCCAGGTTGTGACAAAAAAGTACTTTGCAGTACATAGTAAAAACAAGTTTTAAAATGTCTACTGAGGCATAATAACTTGAAATTTGCTCACTCCGGTATTCTATTTTGTGTGAGTTTTATAGAAGTAAAACATGCCTTTATTGTTAAATTAATTATTTATTAATGCCAGCATCTATTTTTTTTCTTATTTTTCTTATTTATTCCCCTTTCCTTTAAGCAAAATGGATTCATAAATAATATGTGAATATTTGTATTTTTTTCTTTTTTTTTTCCAGTTTCTAATTGCCCCAGATGGTTACTCTGCTTTCTTCTGTGAAGGGGATTGCTCCTTTCCTTTGGGCATCCACATGAACGCCACCAACCATGCCATTGTACAGACACTTGTTCACCTGATGACACCTCTAGAGGCCCCCAAGCCTTGCTGCGCCCCTACAAAGTTTGGCCCCATAACCTTGCTGTACTACGATGCCAACTCCAGTGTGGTGCTCAAGAGGTTTAAGGAGATGATAGTCAAGGCTTGTGGCTGCCTTTAAGTGTTCCTCTCAGATGGATGTCCCTGTAGGCTGTGACAGCTGATGGAAAACACAAGTTAGATAAGTAGCCTCCATACCAATGGTTTGTTTATTCCATTTCATGTTACAGCTACAAGTTTCACTAGTTTGTTATCAAGTGCCTTAACCATTTTATGTTGGCATTGTGGCCTTAGCAGTTACTCCAGTGTAGAGTACTAGAGTTTTATACATATTAATACTAGTCTTTGAAAGGGCTAAAAATCAAAGAAATATGGCATTTACTGAGTAAGTAGTAGCTTTTTGTATTGAAAAAAATATTTTGGTACACAAACAAATTTGATTCCCATATTGCAAACAAATCTTGCCTTTTTTTTTAAATAGAAAAACCCATCAGCATTACATATGGATTTTACAACATCTGTGCTTGTAAATATTTTAGCTTTAATTTTGTGCTATTTGTCCGAAATACATATCACGACAATGTAATGGGTTTATGTGTGAACATGGTTTAGAACGTAGTTTAGCTTATTTGCACCATGAAACTTACCACTGCTTACATACGGATTACATAAGTAATTAAACCACACTTCCTAACTAATGACGTAAGATTTTTACTTGAACTTTTGTACAACCCAACCAAAATAAGATCTGATTTTAACCACAGTTGATTTTAAATTTTAAAATATACTGCACAACTGTAATTTCATTTTATTAATTCTGTATACTTTCATGTTTAATATTTGTTTTAAAAACATTTTTACAAATTGTACATTTAAGTATTTTGTAGATTTATTACAAATATTGTATTATATTACATTTAACTTGAGTATAATTACAAATTTTATTTATAAATTTGTTCAGCTGTTGACAATAATCCACCTTAAGCTAAAAAAATTGTTTATTGTATAAGTACTTAACAATGTCTCTCTATATATTTATTTCTTGCCCAATCTAAGTGCTTCTAGACAGTAATGGGCCTTTGACTTACCTACCTTTATTTTTTTTAAGTTTATCTCATTCTATAATAATAACTATCCCAACTATGTAATATGCATTAAATTTTATGGATATTTTATAGGCATTGATTGGCTAAATGAGGTGTAAAATATATTTTTTTAATAAATGATATACTCTACCAAATGTATTTTTGAATTTATTAACTGTATCAAAAATGAGATCTGCCTTTGTATGCCCACAAAATTGTGCTTATTTAGGATTTACAAAATGGTTTACGTTAAATTTGCTGAACTTGTCAGCAAGTAGCCGATACAGAAAACTTCATTTTTGATCTAAGAAACATCCATATTCCTACATCTGAATGTAGAAAATTGTATTAGCTTTAATTTAGCTAATTAGTAATTAGAAAGTATTCATTGAGTAAATTATTTATATAATACTTTTTACACTAATGATTTTCAAATTTGTTCCAAGACTATTTTTAACAAGAACAAAATAAAGCAATCTGCCCATGACCTTTCAAACGATGTTTCTTTTAATTGTTTGCCTATTGCATTCTCCACACAGTTATTTGGTTGTGAAATGTATTTATTTTTTCTATTGAAAGTGAACCTATGCCAAAGAAATACCTGTTATGGGTTTTACAAATGTAGACATGTTGTACAATATATCTCTTGATAGCTTTTATAGTAACTCTACAATTCTTAACTATATTTTTTGGCTTCACAAGTGTTATTGTTTAAATAAAGCTCTTTTTAAAGTCATTTTAAATATTTTGCTGATTTTTTTAAAGAACATTGCTTAAAATTTCATCATGATTGACTTTATTGTATCAGTTGTTTTTAATTTACTTAAATTCAATCTGCTTTTGTTTGTCCCTTTTTAATATTTCATGTAAACAAAATATTGTGTTCAATTATACTTAAAAGTTCAGTAAATAAATTTTGTCTGAAGTTTTCTTATATAAGAAGAAAAACTTAAGGAATTGTGTAAATTTGGTTTCTTGTACAGAGTGTATATACTTGTTCTTAAGCTGACTAGTTCACAAAGCGCTCCTCCTCTCCCTCCCACCCACACCCTACTCACTGCAAACCATAGTATTGAAAACCCAATAAAGTTGTTATAATTATTCTGATGTCATCTGGGTACACATTAGCACAGGGGTAACTATAAAGTGGATTCAAAATATTTTGTCCTAGGTTTATATTCATTAACACCCCTCTCTCTTATTCCACCTCTCTCTCTCTCTCTCTCTCTTTCTCTCTCTCTCTCTCTTATTCAACCCCCCCCCCCCCCCATCTCATTCTCCCACCCCCAGCACTGCTTGAGAAAAAGTCAGCTAATGAATGAGTGTGTACAGTAATCAGCCACCCAATTTCTGATATATTTTTTACCTCTCACCGTTTACATACAATTTTTTTTTATTTTTAAAAAAAGAATATACAATCAAGAGTTCAATTAAAAGTTAAAATCTAAAATTTTAAATATAAAACTCAAAATATTCTTTTAATTTAAATCTACAAACTTTAGTGAAATCATTAGCTACTTTTTAAAAAAAATTTTGTTCTTATTCTTATTTTCAACAGATAAGCACATTTCTTTAGAGACTTAATGTTGCACTATAATAAAAATTCCATTAACTTCAAAATTTACATGGTTATTTATCTTCTTAAATGTTTAGCTGTGTAAGTACATTTTTTTATTTTTAGAAATTATTCAGGTTTTGGAGAGAGACATAGATAGTTGCATTGATGTTTTTTGTTTGTATAATTAAATTGTAGTAAAAAGCTAAAAAGTTTGAAATAACCTTAAAAGGAAAAACATCACCTGACATATGACCAAAAGTCTTTAAGGAAAAAAATTAATAATTAGTGCTTTGCTGTTTTAATTTGGGTAGGGACTTGAATTAATCATGTATTCTTGTAATTTTTCTGATGAAGGTTTTACATTGAAATATGCTTTTAGTAATTTTTACTGAAATTTTTAAATTGATCTTATTTTTTTGTATGGGTTGTGAATGTATAACACAAAACCAGTTTTTGTATTTTGTGATTTATTTTTAAAATCATTGTTTATTTAATCACCAACACAACAGATCTGTAAACAATACCTCAGTTCATCATTTTTTTGTTGTCTGTAGTTTTATTTTCGTAGAATAAAGTATTGACCAGCTTAGTATAGAGGTGTTTGTTGATTTTTGTTTCAATTTACAATACAGTAACATCAAATGAATAAAACAGTTTCTTAAGGGCATTATCAAATTATTAAAATAAATTGTTTAACCAAGGTCGCCTTAATATATTTGAACTGGAAATATAAATACTTTGTCCATTTCAAATATTATTTTTTATTACGTAAGTTTTGATCTAAACTTTACAGTTGCAACTTCTTGAAGTTCATTTTATTGTTTAAAAATTTACTGGTTTTTTATTACTCGTTTGGTATAGGAAGGTATGAACAACATAAAATCATGAATTAGAAGCGTTTTTTTTAACAAAATAATTAAAATGTCCATAAGGGCAATAGTTACAGAAAACGAAACGAGGACTCCATCTGGGCTAATCTCATGTCTATAAACACCATAGCTGCCACACCATAGGACATGAGTGCTGAAACTATCTCCAGTGCAAAAGCGTATCCAAATGTCCATTTCTGCTGGTCGAGTATGCCTTGTGGTGTGGGGTAATGGACTGCAAAAACTATTCCAGCGCTAATGATCAAAGATCCTGCAAACAAAAAAGAGGATAATTTTAAAACGAGTTTATTTCTCCTTTAAATGTTTAACCATAGATATTTATTGATTTATAGTTTAATAATTATTTTAAAAATTTAAACATCTTTAATATTAGAACATCCAACTTATAAAGTCTTAAATATGGGCCTTCATATAAAGGCATTTTTTTTTATTGTGATGCCATAATAAGGGGTAAAAATTATCAAAAAAGTGTGACAACATATAGAGACTACTCCCAAAGTTCAATCGACTAAATGTTTTGTTACTTGGGGGTTTTCATTGTTTTCCATCTATTTTACAAAAATGTTGGTCCCTACAGAACGGAATCTATATGTATAATTCTCTTCTTGGATACCCTAGAAAACACCAAGCTGTAAGCGCGTCTAGCAGCCCCCTCTCTTCCTCTCTAGGCATATCCCTACCACCCCCACCCCCACATGGTCTGGTGAGCTGTGGTTCACGCAAATGTTTACAATCGTAGAGCCGGATTTAGCGACGGCCAGTGGCGCAGGGGGGGGGGGGGGTTAGGGGGGGGTCATAACCCCCCCCATAGAGCCCTCGGTATAGATATATATAAAGTATGAGGGGGTGTAAATCGAAAGTTTGAGGGGGGGGGGTGCAAATCGAAAGTAGTAGGGGGGGTGCAAATCGAAAGTTTGTCCCCGGGTAAAAATTGGAAACCCCCCCCCCCCCCTTGAGACGATCCTGGCTACGCCACTGGCGACGGCTATTAGTGGCAGGTAATAATTTAGTTTGAAACGATTTTAAACTTAAGGGAGGTAACTAAGAGGAGGCTGCTTTCACGGGGGAGGGGGAGGGAAGGGGTTGGGGGAAATGAGGGGGGGGATTATCGTCCTTAATGACCTACTGATAGTGTTTTAAAGGAAATATTTTCAGTGGCAGCATTGGTACTGTCGAATTCACAAATTATGAATCACTGAAAAGTAGAAAATAAAACAAGTAAATTGCGGCATATGATACGCCGCGGGTCGGCTCGTAAAAATTATTTATTTTGACACAAATAACCAGACACCGCCCCCCCCCCCCCCACTCCACCACTGAAATGGCGTCACAACTAGACACTGATCTTAAAATTATATTTAATGCTGACAAAAATGTATGTGTATATATATATATATATATATATATATATATATATATATATATATATATATATATATATATATATATATATATATATATATATCTATAATAATAGTTTCGCTGTCTGTCAAGAACGCTCTGTCTGACAAGAACGCTCTAGAGAAAACACAAGCAAAATAAAAACATGCACAGTAATTCGAAAAACGAAATATGACGTCGACACATTTAGCGTAGAGTAGAACATAATCTCAAACCAGAGAGTGCACACAGTAATATGACGTCATTGATTATCGCGTAAACATTGAAAAAAAGGAAATGTTGTCTAATCTAAATGGTTTGCGTGAAGAGTTTCTTGCATACAATTCTTCGGGTAGGGGCGAAGCCCCACCCCCCGCGTAAGAACGTCTGAGCCCCCCCCCCCTCCCCAACTCAAAAGAAATTTCCTCATCGATACTCTATAATAAAATTACAGCCTAATTAATGTGTCTAATCTAAAAAGTGGTTTTCTTGCAATGGGAAGGTAGACATGTTTTTTTTTGGGGGGGGGGGGGTTGGGGGGGGGAGGGGTGGAGGGGTGGGGGGTGGTGTGTGGGGGGGGTGGGTTGGTTTCAGTGTTTCTTTCAGACTTTTTATCTCCCCGGAGAGGGGTGGGGGGTACTTGAAATTTTCGGGGGCGGGGGTAGAATATTCTGGGAGGGGGCGGACACTGGAAAAAGTATATAATTATATTTCGTTGAATGGGACGGTAGACATGTTTTTTTTTGGGGGGGGGGTGGGGGGGTGGGGGGGGCGGTGTGTGGAGGGGGTGGTGTGTGGGGGTGAGGGGTTGGGGTGGGGGTGGTGTGTGGGGGGGTGGGTTGGTTTTAGTTTAGAGAAAAGAGACAGCACTATCAACCTAGCGCCCGGTGTATCCTTCCTCAACGGGCCATTTTTCTCGTATATATATATAAATATATATATATATATATATATATATATATATATATATATATATATATATATATATATATATATTAAGAAATGCAAATCACGTGCTAAAACATTTCAACATTTCCTTTACCTATCCTCCCCCCCCCCCCCCCCCCAACAAATCATCACGAAATTCAGACCCTCTTTATTTAGTCTTTATTCCCCTACTCATATGACGTCATGCAAAGTGGAACAACCCATCACCCCCCACCTACCAGTTAAAACAGCCAGCAACAACACAATGTAAGGCGTGGTCCGCCGCCTCCTGACTGCTATAAATAGATTGTACACAGAGAGTGCCCCTAGGGTGAGTAGTTGGACCATGAGACCCAGCACGGCCAGTCCTTGTGTCGCTCTCAGAAATGCTGAGGAAACAAGAGCATTAGTCTAGATTGATTGTTAACATAGCAAGTATTCGTTCTTTATGTGAATATCCCGTCTCTTTTGTTTATATGTAGCCTGTGTTTCTACCAGACTTTTTTTCTCCGGGTGAGGGGGTGGGGGGGGGGGGTCTACGTCACACTTCAGTCTAACACCCCATTCGAAATCGCAATTTTTTTAAACCGATTATTTATTTATACAATTTTGACTAAGCTCAGTCGACATTAAGTCGGCCTATGTGGATCTATTTTTATGACATTAAAAAACAAACAACAGTGTGAAATAAAGGATAATGTTCTGTTTCAAACATTTTAAAATGCAAAAGTTTGTCGTCACAATTTATAAACCCTCCTCCCACTCGTCACAAATCGTCACAAGTTTGAACCCCCTGGGAGAGTGACGTCTTTTATGGATGACCTCTGCGTCATATATCCCATCCATCCTTGCCAACGTAGTGCAGAAGTCAGAACCTTAAGGTGTGTGACGTCAGGTGTGTGACGTCAGGTGTGTGACGTTAGGTGTGTGACGTCAGGTGTGAACGACCATTACAAATACTTGTATCCATTTTTTTTTAAATCTCATAAAATTAGAACAAAGCTGATTCTACGTGTTGCCTTAGTTACTGCTCATCCCCAATCTAATCCTAATCAGTGGCGTAGCCAGGTCGGGTGTCACCCGGTGCGGCACTTAATGGTGTCACCCCCCCCCCCCCAGAGTTGCGACCCTTCCCGGGGACAAACTTTCAAGTTTTCGATTTGCAACCCCCCCCCCCCTCAAACTTTTGATTTGCACCCCCCCCCCCCTCAAGTTTTTGATTTGCACCCCCCTCAAACTTTCGATTTGCACCCCCCCCCCCCTCAAGTTTTTCTCTATATATTTTGCTATTTTTTGCCTTGGTGTCACCCCCCTAAATGGTGTCACCCGGTGCGGTCCGCACCCCCGCCCCCCCCCCCCTCGCTACGCCCCTGATCTTAATTCCTAACCTTTCCCTCTTGTGTTTATAAACACTGCTACTAGTACATACAAAACTTCCTGGTACAGTTGAAGTTGACGCCAACTTTTCGTAGTTCTAACATATGATCTTCCTCACACCTCCGAATAAATCTATACAGAGTTTCTTCCAGGCTTCTCTCGAAGAAAGTCTACCGAAATGGAATTTATATAGAAAATATATACTTTTGACATTGTCCGCCCCCCCCCCCCCCCCCCCGAAAATTTAAAGTGCACCCCCGGAGAAAAAAAGTCTGGAAGAAACACTGAATCTACTACGCGTACTATTCTATACATTTCGGTGTTCGGAAGGGACGCTATCCATAAAGGGAAACAACTCTCAAGCCAAAAATACTGACCACAACTACTAATCAAATAGTTCTACAGAATAAAATCTGGCCACTTACGTTTCAACTTGTCCGAGTGATGCCCAGTTGACAAGGCCAGACACGTCCAGTCCTCATCAGTCGTGAATATGTTGTTGATGCTACACTCCACCCACAGGCCGGCATACGAGCTTCTATCGCCTGAGTTCATCAATACAACATATACAACATGATAGTAACTCTACAATAAAGAGCATTTAACACAGAGGCGTAGCGATGGGGGGGCAGGGGGGGTACATATGTCCCCGGGCGCCGACCTTAGGGGGCGCCAAAATGGGTTGTAAAAACAAATTAAAATGTCATCTTAGCTGCATTTTTGCATTTTAAATAGCTTAAGGGGGGTGGGGGGGTGCAAATCGAAAGTTTGAGGGGAGGTGCAAATCGAAAGTTGGGGGGGGGGTGCAAAATTGAAAGTTGGGCGCCGGCAAGGGGCTCTACGCCTCTTATTTAACACTTACCTAACCCTATAACAGTTGTTTTAAAGACCTGATTATCCAAAGGGAAAGAAGCAGTCCACCTGGAGATTGTATGGTTGACCTAGGTATATGTGGAGATTGTGTGGTTGACCTCGGTATATGTGGAGATTGTGTGGTTGACCAAGGCACATGTGGAGATTGTGTGGTTGACCAAGGTACATGTGGAGATTATGTGGTTGACCTAGGTACATGTGGAGATTGTGTGGTTGACCTAGCCACATGTGGAGATTGTGTGGTTGACCTCGGTGTATGTGGAGATTGTGTGGTTGACCTAGCCACAAGTGGAGATTGTGTGGTTGACCTAGCCACAAGTGGAGATTGTGTGGTTGACCTAGCCACAAGTGGAGATTATGTGGTTGATCTAGCCACAAGTGGAGATTGTGTGGTTGACCTAGCCACAAGTGGAGATTATGTGGTTGACCTAGCCACAAGTGGAGATTGTGTGGTTGACCTAGCCACAAGTGGAGATTATGTGTTTGACCTAGCCACAAGTGGAGATTGTGTGGTTGACTTAGCCACAAGTGGAGATTATGTGGTTGACCTAGCCACAAGTGGAGATTGTGTGGTTGACCTCGGTATATGTGGAGATTGTGTGGTTGTCCTAGCCACATGTGGAGATTGTGTGGTTGACCTAGCCACATGTGGAGATTGTGTGGTTGACCTAGCCACAAGTGGAGATTATGTGGTTGACCTAGGTATATGTGGAGATTGTGTGGTTGACCTCGGTATATGTGGAGATTGTGTGGTTGACCAAGGCACATGTGGAGATTGTGTGGTTGACCAAGGTGCATGTGGAGATTATGTGGTTGACCTAGGTACATGTGGAGATTGTGTGGTTGACCTAGCCACATGTGGGGATTGTGTGGTTGACCTCGGTGTATGTGGAGATTGTGTGGTTGACCTAGCCACAAGTGGAGATTGTGTGGTTGACCTAGGTATATGTGGAGATTGTGTGGTTGACCTAGCCACAAGTGGAGATTGTGTGGTTGACCTAGCCACAAGTGGAGATTATGTGGTTGACCTAGCCAAAAGTGGAGATTGTGTGGTTGACCTAGCCACAAGTGGAGATTATGTGGTTGACCTAGCCACAAGTGGAGATTGTGTGGTTGACCTAGCCACAAGTGGAGATTATGTGGTTGACCTAGCCACAAGTGGAGATTGTGTGGTTGACCTAGCCACAAGTGGAGATTATGTGGTTGACCTAGCCACAAGTGGAGATTGTGTGGTTGACCTAGCCACAAGTGGAGATTATGTGGTTGACCTAGCCACAAGTGGAGATTGTGTGGTTGACTTAGCCACAAGTGGAGATTATGTGGTTGACCTAGCCACAAGTGGAGATTGTGTGGTTGACCTCGGTATATGTGGAGATTGTGTGGTTGTCCTAGCCACATGTGGAGATTGTGTGGTTGACCTCGGTGTATGTGGAGATTGTGTGGTTGACCTAGCCACAAGTGGAGATTGTGTGGTTGACCTAGCCACAAGTGGAGATTGTGTGGTTGACCTAGCCACAAGTGGAGATTATGTGGTTGATCTAGCCACAAGTGGAGATTGTGTGGTTGACCTAGCCACAAGTGGAGATTATGTGGTTGACCTAGCCACAAGTGGAGATTGTGTGGTTGACCTAGCCACAAGTGGAGATTATGTGTTTGACCTAGCCACAAGTGGAGATTGTGTGGTTGACTTAGCCACAAGTGGAGATTATGTGGTTGACCTAGCCACAAGTGGAGATTGTGTGGTTGACCTCGGTATATGTGGAGATTGTGTGGTTGTCCTAGCCACATGTGGAGATTGTGTGGTTGACCTAGCCACATGTGGAGATTGTGTGGTTGACCTAGCCACAAGTGGAGATTATGTGGTTGACCTAGGTATATGTGGAGATTGTGTGGTTGACCTCGGTATATGTGGAGATTGTGTGGTTGACCAAGGCACATGTGGAGATTGTGTGGTTGACCAAGGTGCATGTGGAGATTATGTGGTTGACCTAGGTACATGTGGAGATTGTGTGGTTGACCTAGCCACATGTGGGGATTGTGTGGTTGACCTCGGTGTATGTGGAGATTGTGTGGTTGACCTAGCCACAAGTGGAGATTGTGTGGTTGACCTAGGTATATGTGGAGATTGTGTGGTTGACCTAGCCACAAGTGGAGATTGTGT